>NC_090725.1:273599247-273604247 GCF_036898095.1 Palaemon carinicauda
AGAAATGTATGAAGAGGTTGTTGCTCCAACACTTCTCCATGAACGTAGTGTGGATGTTGGCTGCTAGATAATAGAGATTGAATCTGTTAAAGAGAAATGATCGTAGAGTATATGTACTGTACATTAAGGAGAATTGACAAGATGAGAAAGGTAAGATATGCAGAAATGGTATATAGTGTATAATAGGTAGCATAGGTGATGGGATGTACCAGAGTATTTTGTATTTCGAGATGGTTGAGTTAGGTCGGAAATATGAACAATAACCGGTTAGTGGAAAAAGCTTATACTGTAATTCAGATTTATTAGTAGGGTAGGAAAATAGAGATGAGGTTTCCAGTGCGTGTGCGTGTGTGTGTGTGCGTGTGTGTAAAAGGTTATCCACTGAAGACTGAAGGGAACATGACAGCAGGAAGGGGGTAGGTAATCTCGGATGTCACCTCATCTACATAGTACCACCCTTGGTACCACCTTCGTAGGCCTACACGGAACCGTACACAACCAGACACTTCATAAAATAAGGAAAGATTTTATTTGATCTTTATGTGCTAGGTACAGAACCACAGTAGAGGGAATTTCGACCTTATGCATAGCGGACGGTTATTTTTATTTTAGCCTGCGATATGGGTGATCTGTCAGTATGCGTAATGTGATAAATGTTATTTTTCAGCGTCAACAGTGACAGTGGTTTTGGTCTTGGATTACTGGCATATGCATCCTCGTTGGTCTCTATTTATGCTTTCCATATTGTATTCTGAAATATTTGCTTACCTTTTACTTGGTGTTATGTTTTAATTCTTTCATTTTACCTTGTTTCGAGTATTGCTCTCCTCTGTGGTCTTCAGCTGCTGATTCTCATCTTAATTTGTTGGACAGGAAGTTACGGTCTATTAAATTTCTTCTTCCTGATCTAGATATTAATCTCTGGCACCGTCGTTCAATTAGTTCATTATGCATGTTGCATATGATTTTTCATAATTCTGACCATCCTTTACATTCAGATCTTTCCGGACAGTTCCATCCTGTTCGTAATACTAGGTATGCAGTTAATTCTAAAAGTCAAGCCTCCTCCATCATGAGGCTCAATACTACCCAGTTTATTTTTTTCCCTTTTTCCTTTCCTCACTGGGCTATTTTTCCCTGTTGGAGCCCTTGGTCTTATAGCATCTTGCTTTTCCAACCAGGGTTGTAGCTTAGCTAATAATAATAATAATAATAATAATAATAATAATAATAATAAAATTTATTTGTATCCGTAGACATAGTTCACTATCACGGACGTAGCTAGGGGTGTATCCAGAGTTGCGGTGTGTGAAGGGGGCGCTAAGGCCATTGACACCCTCCAAGAAATAACTATTCATTTTAATGCTTTGCCCTGAAATTTTCAGGTATATGTTAGTGTTGCTTAAAAAATAGGGGATAATCACTTTTGAAATTATGTAATTCCAACGCTCTTATATACTTTATATACAGTATATATATATATATATATATATATGTATGTATGTATATATATACACATATATTGTGCGTGTGAATCCAAAAGGATAAAAGCGAGTATAAAAATGTTTAAATATGTAAATTACACTTAATGTATTAGAGCTTTCGTCAATTGCTTTTAGTAGACAATATTGTATGAGTTATTCTTTTAGTATAAAAGTAGGTGGCATGGAAACGAAAAATAAAAGATGATATATTCTAACTATGATGATACAATGGACACGCTACTTATTTAGTAGAAAATCTCTCTCTCTCTCTCTCTCTCTCTCTCTCTCTCTCTCTACGCTGGTAAAATGAACACGCTTCTTAACTGATAGAAAATATCTCTCTCTCTCTCTCTCTCTCTCTCTCTCTCTCTCTCTACGCTGGTACAATGAACACGCTTCTTAACTGATAGAAAATCTCTCTCTCTCTCTCTCTCTCTCTCTCTCTCTCCGCTGTTACAATGAACACGCTTTTTATTTGATAGAAAATCTCTCTCTCTCTCTCTCTCTCTCTCTCTCTCTCTCTAATAGATAGTGATGGTCGTAAGTTGAACTTAGATATCTTACCGTCAGGTGCTGCTGAGACCGACCCATAACTAAAAGCCTGAATCAGTGGAACGTAAAGGTTACGACCTTTAGTTTTCATGATCACTCACTCAACAAGATCTGAGTCAGACATAATAACTGACTGTATTTCTTAAGCCACAGAGAAATAAAACCGTTTGGATTGAGTTCTGATTGAAGTTTGAATAGTGCTCAACGTAATCTAAATTGCATCTTAAATGAACATCAAATCTAAAAAAGAAATATTTTGTGAAACTAAATATTTTTTTCTTTTTTTCTCGAAGATTAATTCTAACGAAAAATTTTCAATTTTATTTTAATATTCTAAAACAAGAAAATCTTTTCAGGATAATTTCCAGTAGATAGCTAGCGAATCATTTCCCACCATTACCGTGGAAGACAGAATTCGGAAATCCGGTGAGCTCTCGGGTCGTTGACTTCTGTACCTGATTTTTATGATCTTACGTCATCCAAGATGTTGTTTCATCGGTGTCCTTACTCTTAGAAATCTCTTTCATTATAATTCATTGTTTTGTTTTGTTAAGGAATTGTAATTATCGTATTAATAATGGCCATAGAGCGATTATTTTTTTCGATTTTAGGTGTATTCTATCATCATCCAAGTAGTTTCATTTGTATCATATACTTAAGAAGAATTCTATTTGATACAAACTCTATATATATAAAATCTAAAATTCATTTGTTTGATGTAGTTCATATGAATGAAGTGGCATTCGATGTACTATTCAAAGTTCCTTGTGACGAATTGTAAAAAAAAAAAAAAAAAACAGACTTAGGTTTTTTTCCTTATCTCATTGACTTTACTTTAGGGGTATTCAATTGAGAGAGAGAGAGAGAGAGAGAGAGAGAGAGAGAGAGAGTTTTGTTTCAGAAGATTTTCTCTAACCTGTTTTATATCATATTTTAGTTTTTTTTTTTTTTTTTTTTCAATTGAAAACCTTGATACAATCAATTTTTATTCGTTATTCAAGAGTTACCAATTTAATGTATGTTTTATGGTCTGTATGATTGCCAATTTATTTTCAAAACCTATACGGTTATTCACATCATAGATGAAAGGGGCATTTATATCATTAGATTTAGTTAGGTGTACTTGCAATTGCAGCTAATGTATTAACGTGAGTGGAATATAAATCAATTTGGGGATTTTGACTCATGGTTTTGCAGTAATCAAGTAAGTAATGATTACGATATAATTTTCAATTTCTTTTGGTTTACTGGCTTGATAACAAACAAGTGCGCTGAACCTAGTGTTTATTAAACATTTTATTCACAAGAATACATTCCAATGGGAAAAACATAATTTTTTTTTCTATTAATGTGGCAGTCGTAGTTCATTCTGTATTTTTATCAGTGTAAACACACATACATACGTACATACACACACACACACACACATATATATATATATATCTATATATATATATATATACATACATATATATATATATATATATATATATACTTCATTTACATATATTACTTACATATATAAGTGTTGTTTTCTTATATACGAAGTTTATTATATGCCTAAGTTACAGTGGTGAGGTAGCGTTCAATAGTTAGGGTCGATGACCAGAATCAATTACACACACACACACACACACACACATACATATATATATATATATATATATACTGCATTTACATATATTACTTACATTTATAAGTGTTGTTTCCTTATTTACGAAGTTTATTATATGCCTAAGTTACAGTGGTAAGGTAGCGTTCATTAGTTAGGGTCGATGACCAGAATCAATTATTACGTCACATAACTTCAACCGGTGTTGCCCATGTAGGATCCGGTCATCAATTGTAACCAGCGAAAGGTACGCGGAAGAGGAACAACAAATACCCGAGGAATTTCCCTAAAGCAAAAGTAATCACACAGAGTTCCTTTTCCACGCACAGGAATTTGATTATTATCTTGGGAGGTCGTCGACCGTCTAAGGAAGAAGAATAAGGAGCGGTGGGGCTTGGGAAGGGGAACACAGAGGAACTGCCAAATCATAATAATTGTCCCTGGGAATGGCTGCAGCGAGTTGTGTAAGATTGCTCAGAACGCGAGCTGGAAGTGCAACGAACTCCGTCTTCGACCACAACGTTTCCGCAAAGGTGAACATCCTCCATCATCTCCTCCTCATCATCCACCTCCTCCTCCCCCTCCTACTCACCTTCTTCTACGCCTTCGTTGCAGGTATGTTGATCAAGGAGGCAAGGTGGCTGAGGGGGGTGGGAGTTTATGGTTGAGAGACTTGCAAGAGGGAGGACTTTGTTGGGGGTGGAGGTGATTGCTCCTCTTAAAAATATCCTTCACGTAACGCGTTCGTGTTGAACGTGTTTTGTGTTTCACTAGTTTTATCGAGTATATTTGTTTTACATGTTTGTTTTCGGTACTCTCGAATGATTGTTTGTTTTCCCAGAGAGAGAGAGAGAGAGAGAGAGAGAGAGAGAGAGAGAGAGCTATATACTGTATATCCAGATTTTTTCGGAGAGCTGTCATGAAAGTATTAGATCTGTAAATTAACAAATTAATGACCTAAACATTGCATGTAGCAAGTAAGGAAAAAGAATCCATATGTTTCATTATAAAATAAACTAATCTTAAACAGAAACCTTTTCATGGTGAAGAATTACAAATATACAAAACATACAACCTCTTATATGCTGTGTATCTCATTTAATTAAGTGCCAGGATAGATACACCAAAGAGAATAAAGGATCCTGAATAATTATGCATAGATTGCAAAATCTCAAGTGCACATCCTCTTGAGAAATGAGAGTTGGAAATTGAAGGTCATGATCTCATCACGATGCAACAGGTAGTTTACTGTACTTTTACTGTGAGGATTCGCCCTTCGTTTTCTCTCTTTCTCCTTCTAGATGTGCCTGTTATAATTATCTTTATACATGAAGTTGGTACAATACTGTGAG
>NC_090725.1:273616747-273626747 GCF_036898095.1 Palaemon carinicauda
CCAACAGGGAAAAAAAGTCCAGTGAAGAAAGGAAACAAGGAAATAAAGAAACTACAAGAGAAATATTAAACAGTTGAAATCAAATATTTTAAGAATAGTAATAACAATAAAATAGATACTACTTTATCGGGGTTAAAGTATTGTGACTTGGCTGATCATGATGTGCCTAGTATGTGTGGGTTATGACAGATTCCAAAGGCGTGGCATTTGAGAGCTTGGTTTCATTATTGAATACTAGTGAAACAATACTGCTTGTTATTCGTTCATAATTGTGTTAGAGTTTGTTTTTACATTCTGTGTGTATGTCATGGTGCCTGACTAAACAGTACCAAGGGTCATTTGCTGCCATTAAACTAAACTGTGAAACTATAAACTGTTTACAACATATACAGAGATATTTATATTTTTAGGACATTTTTTTATTTATTGATTTTTTTTCCTTTCTTTTACATATATACTCAATCTGTCCTTCGAAATTTTGAATGAAATTTCCATGATTTCTTATTTAGCTACATATATGAAATTATTAAAAAAGTAATATTATTGGAACTAAATTATTAGTTTTTTGGGTTAAAAGTTATTGTAACTAGCTAAATAAAAAAAAAGAAATTCTTTGAGTAGGATTAAGAATATATTTTCAAGTCATTAAAGGGATGGTTGATATCCAACTTTTTGATAATAGCTGGGTATTTAAAGTTCCATTAAGGTTAAGAAAACCTACGATTTTTTTTAAAGAAAATATTCTGTTTTAGTCTGTCTCTAGCGATTTCTAGTTTTTTTTTTTTTTTTGTTAGCCTTGTGTCCCCCCCCCCAAAATTTTTTTTTTTAGCATTGTGCCCCCCAAAACAATTTTTTAGCATTGTGCCCCCCAAAAATTAAGTGTACTAATATTGATGCAGAAAATCTGAAGCAAGAAGTTGATGCTCAGGATATTGCGTTACGATTTGGGAACATACCAGAAAGGAGTAAGAAAGATGCTGTTTGATACTATTGTGTTTAAAATAGAAATTTTAGTTTATTTAAATGCAATTTAATCGAATGTATGTAAGATTTACCACGTGTTCCAACAACTGACTTTATGAATATAAAAAGTAATAATTCATGTGGAAACACAGAAAGCTGTAATAGTAGCCTTGAAAAAGGTTCAGATTCAATACGACTTGATATTAGTCAAAGGCTCTAAGATGCGATTTAGGAGGAGCGATTAGTCATGTCTGGGTTACCCCTGACCCTTAAGCACACCACTCTATAGTCATACGGAAAAAGAGAGAGAGAGAGCGAGAGAGTACACTATATTTAAGCAGGGCCATAATTCATCAGCACAATAAGTGCTGTAAATCTTAAGGTGCATTCATGTGTTATTCATGACCTTTGTGCATAAATGACGCTGCCGTAATGCAGATTAATGGGGCTGAATAATCGCATTTGAATCATAGAAACTCCAGCTGAGGCCATCTTTTTTTTTTAACCTACCATTAGAGATAGGTCTATGGAGTCTCGAACCTCGAGGAGGCCGGTCTCCGTCTGGCACGGATTAATGAGTACAGCTCCCACCTGTACTACCGGGCCATTTAGAACTGTCTTTCGTGAGTCCCTTAAGCTTAATAAGATTCACTTTATTGTTAGGTCTCTCGTTGCTCGGTAACGAAGCCCATTCCCATATTTTACCATTTTCTATAGAGTTTGTTAATCACTCCGATCCATTAAGAAATTTCTCATTTAGAATTTTTGAAGGTTATGTTGTTTTGAAATGTGTTAGGTAACAATGGAATTACATGGGAAATAAGGAAGAAAAGGACTGATTAGAATATGCTAATCATAGTTTTATAGTTTTCATTCTTAAAGCGTTTTATTATATTTGTTCATTGTTTCTCTTTTAGTTTATTTATTTCCTTATTTCAATCCCTCACTATACGCTATTTTTCCGTGTTGGGGCCCTTGAGCCTATAGCATCCTGCTTTTCCAACTAGGGTTGTAGGTTAGCTAATAATAATAATAATAATAATAATAATAATAATAATAATAATAATAATAATAATAATAATAATAATAATAATAATAATAATAATAAAAGTGATTATAATAATATTATTATTATTATTATTATTATTATTATTATTATTATTATTATTATTATTTGTTAAGCTACAACCCTAGTTGGAAAAACAGGATGTTATAAGCACGGGGCCCCTAGCAGGGAAAATAGCTCAGTTAGGAAAGGAAACAAGGGAAAATAAAATATTCTAAGAACAGCAACATCACCTAAATAAATATTTCCTATATAAACTATAAAAACTTTATCCAAAACCAGAGAACATTAGTTTGATTCTGGAGTGTCCTTCTCCTAGAAAAGCTACTTACCCTTCCTAAACAGTCTTTTCTACCCTTACCAAGAGGAAAGAAGCCACTGATCAATTACAGTGCAGTATTCAACCCCATGAGTGAAGAAGAATTGTTTGGTAATGCCAGTGTTGTCAGGTGTATAAGGACAGAGGAGAATCTGTAAAGAATAGGGCAGACTATTTGGTGTATGTTTAGGCAAAGGGAAAGTGAACCGCAACCTGAGAGAAGGATCCAATGTAGTACTGTCTGGATAGTCAAAGGATCCCATAACTCTCTAGTGGTAGTATCTCA
This sequence comes from Palaemon carinicauda, assembly GCF_036898095.1. Classification (NCBI taxonomy): domain Eukaryota; kingdom Metazoa; phylum Arthropoda; class Malacostraca; order Decapoda; family Palaemonidae; genus Palaemon; species Palaemon carinicauda. The sequence continues at coordinate 273,619,382 of NC_090725.1, forward strand.
ACGGGTGGCTGGTGTCCTGGCCAACCTACTACCTATCAAATAATAATAATAATAATAATAATAATAATAATAATAATAATAATAATAATAATAATAATAGATGTCTAATGCGTTATGATATTCACGTTATACAATCCTGTGGCCACATAGATGGGGCCTACCTTTCGTGACCTGTAAAGTGACATTCTAACTATACTGATAAAACCATATGGAAACAAATGTAGACCCTATTTTTCAGAAAAATGTTTGACATATAATAATAATAATAATAATAATAATAATAATAATAATAATAATGATAATAATAATAATAATAATGTTTATTGGACAAAAACATATTTACATACAAAATATTTACAAAAAAAGACTCGGTCCAAGCCCATGTGGAGCAGAGCTCTTCGGGCAATAATACAAATAAAATAATATCATCAATTAAAAAAAAATTATAAAAAGTAAATATTGATATAGATAAACTAAATGTGCACATACATATACATAAGTATATAAATATGCATACATATACACACACATGTACATATACATACACATATACACATAGATACATATAAATGAGATTTTAGCCTAAAAATAAATGGAAATGTATATTCATATAATAAAGAAGTGCGGAATAATAAATAGTGCAAATTTTGAATTAAAACATTGATATGGTAGAAATGCTAGAATTACAGATGTATACAAGCAATAAACAATAAAAGAATTAAGAACATTATAGTGTGCATTAATGGTTAGGTCATGAAGAAATGTCTACTAATAAAACTTAGTACACAGATAATAACATATTAGTATATGATTTTTTAAAAGATCGAATGCTAAGCAATGCCTTAAGATAAGCAGGCAGAGTATTCCATAGTTTAACTCCCTGATAGACATAAAACTGTTCACATTTCTTTACACGTACGAAGGGAAGAGTTAAGTTAGTCTCTTGTTCCATATTGGTGTGCTGATTGTACCTGAATTATTTTTTGTCTAATGGATGGATATTTATGCAACGAAAGTGTTTGAAACATCAAATTCAAAATTACTGCAATACGGCGTGGGGGAGTAGTAGTAGAAATGTCTTGCAACCATTAATTGTAATTCAAAAAAGACTGGTAAGAATCATAAGCTCCAGTGATTACTTAGCTCATACATCGCCACTTTTCCGGTCTCTCTCGATATTGAAGCTGGAAGACAATTATAAGCTCTCCTTAATGAATATGATGTTCCAAACACTTATTTTGAACAAATTTCCAGATTTAAGACGAAAAATAATTCAGGAACAATCAGTTCATCCATATGGAACAAGAAATTCAAACTTAACTCTCCCTTTCATACGTATTAATAGATGCGAGCAATCGTATCTATACCAAGGTATTAAACTTTGGAATACTCTGCCCGCTTATCTAAAGGCACTGCTTAGCGTTCGGTCTTTTAAGAAATCATATACAAATCTCCTGTTATCTGGGTATTAAGCTTTATTAATAAATATTTATACTTGCCTACCTAACCACAACGCAAGTATGTTTCATTGTTTAGAATATTTTTTTATTTGTAAAACTAGTTCTTTTACTGAGTTTTTTGCTTAATATCTACAATTTTTTCAATGTATATACCATTAGCTTTCATATACCATCTTTCCTTATCATATAAATATGCATTTCCATTTGTTTTTAGGCTAAGATTCTCATTTATATGTATCTATTTGTATACATATGATTATGTATATGTATGCGTACATTTTGTATATCTATATCCATATTTACTTTATTTTTTATTTTTACTTAATTGATGATATTATTTTGTTGTATTATTGCCCGAAGAGCTCTGCTCCACATGGGCTTGGACTGAGTCTTTTTTCTTTTTGTAAATCTTTGAATGTAAATATTTTTTGTCCAATAAACATTATTATTATTATTATTAAGGAGAGTTTGTAGGTGTCCTCCAACTTCAGAATCGAGAGAGACCGGAATAGAGGTGACGTATGAGCTAAATAATCACTCGAAGTTATTATTCTCACCAGTTTTTTTTTTTGCATAACGATTAGCGGTTGCAGGACGTTTAGCGGTTTATAACGTTTGTATATTGTATAATTTTCATTATTTGATTTTTATTTTTACTAGTTCACATCTGTATTTGGTAATAGAATAATTACGAAAAGAATGTATATTGATAAAATGTATTTGTATTCCTATAATAAAAGATAAAAATGTATGTAGTCTCCAAGAATATGTATCGAACGTTATGAAAATTGAATAATGGCGTTTATGATACACACACATACACACACACACACACACACACACACACACACACACACACACACATATATATATATATATATATATATATATATATATATATATATATATATATATATATATATATATATATATATATAAAGGACTCTGCTGTTGAAAAAAAGTCCATATCGTCAGGGATTATATTGGGATTTTGTGGAAACTGAGAAAACAATTTTACACTTTATTTAAGATTATATTCACCCATTCTTGAACCAGTGTACAAACGTCGTAGGTTGATAACCTTGCAAAGACCTATAGAAGGAACTTTGAATCCAGAATGAGGAAAAGTGTCAGGGCATCTCGAAAAATAGGGGATGGGGGATTAGCGGGAGGATAGACCGAGGTTTATAGGCCGTGAGGTGTTATTGTTGGTTTTAGGAGTTGCCAGATACTCATTTAGACATTAGTTCTATTCTATTTTATTGGGCTTATTTACGATGTATCATATAATCAGTCGTATGATAAGACTCTTTGCTATGCACTTGAATCACTTGTGTATGCAGTTAGTCTATGAAATCCTCTGTATTAAATTATTAGTCCTAGTCTCGATATTACTGCTCACCGGCATCCTAAGATGCTACCTGGAAATTGTAATATGAAAACGTGGTCTCAGATAAACGGCGGAGAACAAATAGCAGAAGTGTGAATAGCGGGAAGTAGAATGACGACCCGACAAAAGCTCCCTACAATGCTTCTCCCAAAAAATGGCTCGGCAGCTATTCTACGCAGAGTGAAAAACCGGTGGTTGGTGATGGAGGTGGTGCTGGTGGAGCTATCCTGCAGAGAAAAACCTTTTAGAAATCACCTATCTAATTTAGATTATACATTGAGAGCAGGATTAAAAGATCAAGAGAATGTAAAAGAAAAAAAAATCATCTGTCCGCTCTTTTTTTCTTTCAACTTTAACGTATTTTTTTCGTTTTTTACTTTGATGTTCGTTTGTAGCTTTATTTTTTATTTGTTTATTTCTTTTCTCTGTTATAAAGATATGAATCAGTTTCTTTTTACATTCGATAGGTTTCTAGAAGCTCTGTCAAGTATCTCTGTAATCCTTACCAGCTGTCTTTCTCAAACACGGTTCACCTGATTTGTATAATTATTAGTTTGCACTCGAGAGAGAGAGAGAGAGAGAGAGAGAGAGAGAGAGAGAGAGAGAGAGAGAGAGAGAGAGAGTTTGAACCCGGTGTCTGTCGAAAGTCATAAAACTTATGCATTATTCAGTAGTGCGTATGGTTATCACCTTAAACTGATGCCTAATTTCATTCAGGTCTTTACCAGCACTTCACCTTCAATGGCCGTGACACATAAATGACCCATATCTATGCATTTACGATTTGGGTCACAATTACAGGTCTTTGTCATGATGATTAACAAAGGGGGGAGAGCCAGCATTTCTCACATAACAACGTTATGATAAATTTTGATAACATCAAGTACTGTGGGAGAGAGGGTAAACATTCTTTTGATATGCAGGGCTATTCTCAATCCTATTGTTAGAATTTGTTACCCACTAATAAATACAGTACTCAACAGTGACATAGAGTCAGTTCGGTGAATAATTTGTTACCGGAACATTTAGCTCCCTTGGCTGGTTTAATTGGGGAGATGGGTATCGAAGGTAGATTACAGATATTTTGAATGAAAAAAAAAAAAAGGTGGCCTGTTGGTAACGCCCTTGCCAGACTGCGGTTCGAATCCCGCTCAAACTCGTAGTTCCTTTGGTCCTGAAGCCTCGCCATCCTTGTGAGCCAAGGATGGGGTTTTTGGGGAGACTATAGGGTCTGCCTGCAGCCTTTTCCTGGCCCTCCCTGGTCCTAGCTTGGGTGGAAAGGGGCCTTGGGCGCTGATCATATGTATATATAGTCAATCTCTAGGGCATTGTCCTGTTTGCTAGATCAATGTCATGAAGGTAGTAGGTAGTGGGTTGGCCAGTGCACCAGCCACCCGTTGAGATACTACCGCTAGAGAGTTATGTCGTCCTTTGACTGGCCAGACAGTACTACATTGGATCCTTCTCTCTAGTTACGGTTCACTTTCCCTTAACCTACACATACACCGAATAGTCTGGCCTATTCTTTCCAGATTCTCCTCTGTCCTCATTCACCTGACGACACTGATATTACCAAACAATTCTTCTTCACCCAAGGGGTTAACTACTGCACTGTAATTGTCCAGTGGCAACTTTCCTTTTGGTAAGGGTAGAAGAGACTCTTTAAATATGGTAAGCAGCTTTTCTAGGAGAAGGACACTCCAAAATCAAACCAATGTTCTCTAGTCTTGGGTAGTGCCATAGCCTCTGTACCATGTTCTTCCACTGTCTTGGGTTAGAGTTCTCTTGCTTGAGGGTACACTCGGGCACACTATTCTCTCTTGTTTCTCTTCCTCTTGTTTTGTTAAAGTTTTCTTAGTTTATATAGGAAATATTTATTTAAATGTCATTTGTTCTTTAAAATATACTATTTTTCCTAGTTTCCTTTCCTCACTGGGCTATTTTTCCTGTTGGGGCCCTTGGGCTTATAGCATCTTGGTTTACCAACTAGGGTTGTAGCTTAGCAAGTAGTAGTAATAATAATAATAATAATAATAATAATAATAATAATAATAATAATAATAATAATAATAATAATAATAACGGCCTTTAAACCTTTAAATGGAGTTATGTATCGTATTATTTAATGGCTTTAGCTGTATGGTTTATTTCAAGATTAAAAGTAGTGCTATACATGATCCCTCTTTCTCCGCGAATATATTTTCAATTACACTATTTGACATGTTGATGGTGATTTCTATTGACTGTTCTTACAGTCATCAGACGTATCCTAGGTAAAGGTATTGGACTTTAGAAAAAAACACCACAAGGGTCTCCGTTGGAATGCTAACTTCTTTAGAAACAGTCTGTTACAAAGAGTAATCTGTATTTTACCGTAGAACTTGGATTTATAAAGGTGATTTGATTCTATTGGTAATTTATGAATTTTGTTTTCCCCTCACTATCTTAAGCTTAGTAACATCATCCCTCCTGGTATTGTGCTTGTGTAATATTTTCGTTGTTATCAGTACTTTAATGGTTGCCTGTTAAGGAATACTAGATGCTTTTGGCAGTTGCTTGGATTTGGCAGTATAATATATATATATATATATATATATATATATATATATATATATATATATATATATATATATATATATATATAATGTATACATATATATATATATGTATATATATATATATATATATATATATATATATATATATATATATATATAAGAGAGAGAGAGAGAGAGAGAGAGAGAGAGAGAGAGAGAGAGAGAGAGAGAGAGAGATATTATTATCAGTGTTGACTTATACATCAGAAACTTATAGCCTTAGAACATGAGCTAGTTACAACTCAAAGAGCTGTGGAAAGAATAATAATGGGAATATCACTAAGAGACAGATAAAAAGCAAAATGGATATGAGAGTAAACTAAAATATTGGATATTATAACATGTAACAAAAAGAAATGGACACTGTCTGGATAAATAACGAGAATAATAAGTAATAGATGGGCATTAAGAATAACAAAATAAGCCCTTAGATATTGCAAACGAAGCAGGGGAAGGAAGAGAAGACAATGGATTGGTGATCTAAGAAAATTTGCTGGTATAGACTACTACGCTACGGGCTGCAAATGTGCAAGAGCCCGTGCCTGGCCGTAAGGGCTAGGCAATCTGAAACAATAACACAGACTACTATAGCAAGGCAATAAACACACATGGGTAGAAGGACATGACTGAGGTTTTTGTCCTACAGTGGACATACAACGGCTGATAATGATGATATCTAAATGTGTTTGTGAGCGTTTGCATGTACACTATTTCTTGGGGGTTTTGAATCTATGTGAATGTAGTCCATTTGAGAAGAAAAGTATTATTGCTGATTGGTTGGAGGAGAGAACGCTTGATATATTGGTGCTTATTGAAGCAGGTGAGAATAGAGAGGGATTATCTAGGGTAGCTGAAATTTTTAGAGGTAGGGCAGGGGTAGAGCCTGAAGTTTGAATAAAACCTTCAAAGCGAAATAGTATTAATATGCTACCTAAGGCTTGATGGCTAGTGCTGGTTATGACAGGTGTAAAATTTGTTATTGAGGGTATATGGTCCAAGAATGAGAGAAAAATAAAATTAAGGAGAATATTTTTGGGAGAGTATACATTTTTGCTTAGGTGGGTTTGGAGAACATAAAAGGGAAGATTAGCTAAGTGACTTGAATGCAAAACCTTTGACCTTCCAAAATTTGTTAATTTCCAGCTCTACAGAACTGTTTAAAAAAAAATCCTAGCAAGTTTCATCAATTTACGATTAAAAAATGTGGCTGTATGATTGATGACCGGAATTTGACCTTTTGCTTGAACTTGACCCTGGAATTGACCTTGACCTTCGACCTTAACATGTATTAATTGGCTTGGATTTTCATACACTCAAATATGAACCAAGTTTTGAAGTCTCATGGCTGATTACGTGAATTGGACATTTTGCTTGACCGTGACCTTGATCTTTGACCTCTACCTTCTAAAATTCATTTCCAGCTTCTTACATAACAATTAATCCCTATATATTTCATTACTCTGCAATAAAAATTGGGCCCAGGAAACCGTTCACAAACAAATAAATATATACACAAACAAACACACAAACAGGGACGAAAACATAACCTCCTTCCAACTTCGTTGGCGGAGGTAAAAATTATAGAGTAGGATTTTGTAGGTGTGTAGTTCTTATAGTAAATGAGAATGGAGAGAATCTTGAAGAAATGTTTGTGTAAAGGGAGCTTTATTGCAGTAAAGACTTGGTTTCAAAACAAGAATGTATAACATATACTTAGGGAAGAGAAAACTATGAAAAGGGCTTGTTACATTATTCTAAATAACAGGAGTTGGAAGAGCAATCTGATAGATGTAAAGGTGGGAAGAAAAATGCTTTAAGTTATATCTGATATTATTTGGTTGAAATAAAGGTTAATATACTGTAGATATGAGTGGAGACCGAGTTGTGAAGATAGAATCATCTTTACTTGTTAAAACTAT
>NC_090725.1:273631747-273639247 GCF_036898095.1 Palaemon carinicauda
GGGTAGTTGAATCGGTAGAACTTCAAAAGTTCAGACTTGCAGAAAATGTTTTTATGTTGAACAGGGTGACATAAGTCTTTTTTATAGTTTCTATATGAAAGATCTGTTTTAATCTTGTTATTGTTCTTAAAATATTTTATTGTTTTAATGTTATTACTGTTCTGAGAATATTTTATTTTACTTTTTATTACTTTTCGTATAGTTTATTAATATCCTAATTTCCTTTCCTCACTGGGCTATTTTACCCTTGGGCTTACAGCATCCTCCTTTTCCAACAATGGTTGTAGCATAGCTAGTAATATTAATAATAATAACTCCTGCTCGTTTTCCATAGATAATTCAAGCCTCTTTCTAATATGCTTCCTTTGCAGAGATGGCTTTAGAAAGTACCACTCTTCCGTCTTAAGAATTTACATATCAGGATAAGATAGTTAGCAGCATGACTACCTATGTTCGGTTGTCAACGGTACCTTGTTTTTCTTGTAGGTCATCCATCCATGTAAAGGCAAGGTTTCTGTGCTGCCAGATTAGACGACTAGGAATGTATGTGAGACCTTATTCCCTTCTTGGTTTATTGGTTCTGTTGATTCAATTTGTTCCTCTGAGTCTAATGCTAACGACGAGTTCAGCCGAGATAGAACCGTTCTTTATGTCCTTATCTGGAAAGTGGGTCGTCGTGTCATGGTTGTGAGGCGAACATAGCCTCTTGGTATTAACCAAGTATATTTTGTTTATATTGACGTTTCATCCGTTAAATATTCATCTTATTTGCAGGTTTGAATTCTGAATTTTTTTTTTCTTTAATGATTATTTTACACGTGTTCTCTGATTTCTTAATCAGTTTCCTTTTGTCAGTAATAATCAGTTTGCAATGCCCGTTAGGCCTACATCTCTTCGCACGTTTATCTTAATCAACTCCCAGTCACCTTTATTTCACTGCTTCTTTGTTATGACATCATTTTTCTTAGCCTTGAGCCATGTCCTTTATTTATTTTCTTTTTATGATTAGTACAACCAATTCTTACTCTCCCTTGTGGCACCCTCTCCTATTCTATCACTCGTGCTTCATCATGCGCAGAACATAAACCTCTTTGGTGGTTTAGTAGAATCTTTTTACCATAGAGAATGTAACAATACATCTTGTTCATATTCATGGTGTGTCTTGATTTATGTTGTTTCAAAGAGCAGATGTGCATGTGTCATCGTCTTGGACCAGCCCTCTGGCCACATTGCGTTTTTTTTTTTACGGGCTGAGTCAGAATTAGGAATTCGCCCGTTTTCTTTACGTTACCTTTTCGCTTGTCTATTGAACAAATGATTCAGTGGCAACTTTGTTATTTTTATTCGTTAACGTATTTCGCCTTTACTTCACGAAAAAAAATTATTATGCCAAACAATTTAATGTTCATTACTCACGGCTTAATCTTACGAAGAACTGGCATTTATGAGGACTTATAAAATGTTTTTACAGTTTTTGGCAATATATTTATTGCCGTAACTTTACAAGAATTTCTTTATTTTCATCATTCTGATATACAAACCTTTTCAAGTTTGGTGAAAATACTCTTTATTGTATTTCACTTGCAGATGCAGTCTCATATGAACAGTTAGAAAAGTGCCTATAAATATGTCATGTTATATTTAGTGCGCTTTAAGTCTTAATATTTGTATTGAATATTAAAGAGGCTAAATCATATCTTGTTTATTAAATCGATATATTGCCTGTTTACTAAAATCCGGCCACCTATAATTTAGAGCGATTCTTATAAAACTTGTCATTTTAGAAAAGTCCAGTTTATATTTGATCGAGTCTGACCATTACTTTTGAATTTGCCTCAACGCATACTCAATAAAAGTAGTCAAGTTGTAAGTAGGCAGAAACTAAGGTATTAATTGTCTTTAGATAATTGATATTTTACCATTAGGTGTCGGGAAAAGATTGAAAATCTGCATTTCTTGACATAATTATTTTTAGTGCAAGAATGTTCTAGCTTCTCACGGGGTGGGGGGGGGGGGGCGGTGTTTACTGACCTGACCAACCGTAGTAGTTTAATGAAATTACCCTGAATATCATTCCACATAATCAGACACCCATAGTATTTCGGCCCCTAACGAAGTACAGTACGTGGGACAATATATGACATAACGGCACATTTGCTGAGAACAACAGCAAAAGTACATGAACAAAATTACAGAAGGATTGTAGGATGTATGGGCATATAGGATGAAACTAATGATTCTTAACTGCTAGGAAAGGGGAATGTTGATAAAAACTCTCCTCCCGGATATTAGGGGCTATGACTGACTGTCTAAGAGCCCCCGCCCGGACACAATCTGCGCACGCACTTCCTGATAGGGAAATATCATCTCTTACCAGACCTCCATCATTATGGATTATAATTTTAAATTTGTGTTACGTATTTAGGAATATTTCAGCGTCTACCATAAATACAAGTTAAGAGGTCTAGATAAATGCTAGATTTTTCAGCTAATCAGTCCTTAAAATTTTACACCTCAAGTGTTCATTTAGATATTTATCCTTTAAATAAAATGCCTGATACAAAAGTGTCGTTTTGGTACCTGCCTGTCATTTCTTTTAGATAAAGAAATACAAGCATTGTGAACTACCACTATTTGTGTTAATTTTTATAAATTTGTATGATGGGAGGATTTACAAGACTTGCCACGTATGCCATGTCATCTCTCTTCTAAGGGTATTAGTCTAAAAGGGCTAAAATAAACTAGTCTAGACCATTAGCTACCTTAGCTACCTGTTCATATCCTGCCAGCACCATCATGTTGATAAAGTTTTTAATTTTGTGCACATAAACCCATCTACTGAAATTATTCTTTTATTTCTAATTTCGAGGCAATCATTTAAGCAAATTTTTAAACCATGACAGAATTATTTTTAGCAGGTTAAACCATCGTGAAAGAGGACCAGTCATAGTTTTGATGAATAGTGATTTAATAGTAAAGGTCAATCAGTATCTTTCACTTACAGAACCCCGATATATTCTATTTACTTTATCAGAAAAAAAAACAAGTCGTAGTGCAACAGCATTTGTATTATGGGTTTTCATTCAAACAGGAAATCGATATTCTTCGTTTTCAGTACAACCAAAATATGAACAGTTTGTTTAGATATCAATTTGTATATGGTTGCAATGCTGGATCGTATTAATTAATGAAAAAAAAGGTGAAGCAAAATAAGCTGTCTATGCTACATACTGGATATAAAGGTCAAGTAAACAGTATCCTATGCAAGGGATTACCTTAAGGACAATTATTATTGTCAATAAGTAATACCATTGTGACATTTTGGTGAGCGTCTGTGGTTAGATTGCTGTGTCTAGATGAGAATCTTGACTAAAAGCAAAAGAAGAGAAGCTCATTACTATTATTTGTTTAGTCTTTCTATGGAATTACATTTTTTACCTTTAGTGATCACATCGAATTTCGAGACTTTTGAGGAGGTATTATTATTATTATTATTATTATTATTATTATTATTATTATTATTATTATTATTATTACTAAGCTACAACCCTAGCTGGAAATGCATGCTGCTATATAAATCCAAGGGCTTCAAAAGGGAAAATAGCCCATTGAGGAAAGGAAACAAGGAAATAGATAAAATACAAGATAAGTAATAACAATCAAAACTAAATATTTTAAGGTTATTAACAACATTGAATTAGATATATCATATATAAACTATAAAAACTTCATTAAAACAGAGTAAGAGACAAGATAGAAATGGCGTGCCCTTGTGTACCCGCAAGCAAGAGGTTATACCACTACCTAAGACTAGAGAATAATGGTTTGATTTTGGAGTATCCTTCTCCTAGAAGAGCTGCTTATTATAACTAAAGAGTCTCTTCTACCCTTAACTGAAGGAAAATAGTCACTGAACAATTACATTGCAGTAGTTAACCCTTTGAGTGAAGAAGAACTGTGTGGTAATCTCAGTGCTGTCATGTGTATGAAGACATTGGAGAATGTGAAAAGAATAGGCCAGACTATTCGGTGTATGTTTAAGCAAACAAAAAATGAGCCGTAACCAAAGATAGGGGTCCAGTGCAGTACTGTCTGGCCAGTCAAAGGATCCAATAACTTTCTAGCTGTAATATCTAAACGGGTGGCTGGTTCCCTGGACTTCGTTATAAATGTTTTTTATGCTCTTTTGCCAAAGTATGCTTTAACTTTATTCTTTTCATTTTCCACTTTAAAATCAGGGCTCCAGTGCCAGGATTTTATTTTTACTTTCCTGTTTAGACAGTTACCTTTCTGTCATAAATACATAAAAAGATTTGGTGTTGTTGTAAAAAGTAGATTTTTTAATTAGTTTTCGTGCAGTATTAAGTTTTGTTAATTTCTCTTTCAAATATAAAGGCATATATATATATATATATATATATATATATATATATATATATATATATATATATATATATATATATATATATATATATATATATATATAAACTTTGTTAGACCAATAGTTAGTTGTTGAATTGTCTACCCATCCCCAGCCAGCACTGACTACAAGGCCCAAATTCCATTATTCAAATCCAATCATATCTTAACCCACTTGTACATTTTTGGTTTTAACATAATTTCTCTTGATTGAAGTAATTTCTAATTTGTTTGCCATTGTAAGTGTCTTTTTTTACAAAACAATACATAAATATATCAGAGTAATTTTTAATCACCAGGTTTTTCTGTTAGCTGCTGGCATCATGTAGCTTGGCGAAGATGTCAGAGCCATTAAAGGAAGTGTAGAAGTTTTAATCTTCCAGATCTTGACACCGATAAAAGAATGCTAATGTGTAGGGAATGAAATGATTTCCATCTGGGGATCAAAGATTTATGCTCCAAAGACACAATAGAACCATGTTTCAAAACGTCTAGATGGTTTTCCAAATTACTCATGCATCATTCGGAGCTCATAGACAACAACTTTGTAAGATGTTTGTAAATTGTTCTTAACAATTCAGCTGTGTATCATAATAGGCAGTGATATCTGTGCATTCTTCATAAACCACGTCTACCTTTTAGAGAGGAGCTTTGGCCCAGACGGCGTCTGAAAGACGCTAAGTAAAGAAAAAAATATCGAAAAAAGATTAAAGAAGAATGGGCCCCTAATAAAGACCTCATGTAGCGATTTCCATTAAAGGTAATCGGTTATGGGTGTGTAGGCCTACGGGACGAGAGACAGACACCTTAAGAGGCTTATGTTTGATACGAATAGTTATAAAAAAAAAAAGGATTGAATACGTGATTTAAAATCGATTTCCACCTGACGAAGGGTTTGGGAAGCAGAAGGTAAAACTGAGGCATTTTGTTCATGTATCAATGCATTCAGAATTCTCACACATGTATTCTTGAAAAATATTTCTTATTTCGTTTCTAAATTGTTCTTGTAGATCAAGTCGTTGGTCGTTGTATATTTTGAATATTAGAAAGAGAACCAATTTTTTCGAGTTTTGATAATACTTATGGTATTTTTTAATTAGATTTATGATTGAATACCATATTCTTATATAAATTTCCAGGTTGAAAGAAAATCTTTATCGTTAATTGTATATTTTTAAAGAGGGATTTTTATCTAGATTATGATTAGTAGATCTTTAGATGGTTTATATTTTTTGGATTTTGAATTTATGTGCTTACCCGTTCTGTAGGATATTCCAAATTGTCTGTATTCATTCGCCTACGTAGAACTTATCCCCGTAGGCATTATAGAATGAAATACCAGTTTAAAGGTTTAAAGGCCGTTCATGAATGGCAGAGGCAAGGGACAGTGACATTGCCCTAGCAAGCAGGACAATGCCCTAGAGACTGACCATATGTACATATGATCAGCGCCCAAGCCCCATTTCCACCCAAGCTGGGACCAAGGAGGGCCAAGTAATGGCTGCTGATGACTCGGCAGATAGACTTATAGGCTCCCCGAACCCCCCATCCTTAGCTCACAAGAATGGTAAGGTTGCAGCGACAAAAGAAACTAACGAGTTTGAGCGGGACTCGAATCCCAGCCTGGCGTTCACCAGTCAGGGACGTTACCACATTGGCCACCACAACCCCTAGGCGATCAAATATTTTGTGCTGTGCAATGCAAAAAAAGAAAAAATGCTTGATTGTCAATGCCATACTTAGGACGTCCAAATGGTTTTCGTGAAACTTCATAACTAAACTAGAGGGGCACTCATTAGAGTGCAGACCTCCGCCGCGACAGCTTATTTCTCCACCTTGAACTTTGACCTTAACATGTATTAATTGGCGTGGATTTCCATACACTCAAATATGAACCTAGTTTGATGTCTGTGACAACGATGTCCAAACTTATGGCCGATTACGTGAATTGGACATTTTGTTAGACAGTGACCTTGACCTTTTGAAATTTTATATTTTCCAGCTTTTTACAAAATAGTTAATCCCTGCAAGTTTCATTGCCCTACAATTAGGAAGTTGTTCACAAACAAACAAACATACACAAACGGGCAAAAATATAACCTCCATCCAACTTCGTTGGCAGAGGTAATGAGTTGGTAATGATAGGAGTACTACTCAATATGTGAAATTATAAGCTGCATTTGTAAAATGTATGTTTACGCTGCAACTCTTGTTTAATTAATAATCTTTCTAAATCGTTAAGATACTCTCATAATAATTTATCTCGTAATGGGAATGTTAATCTTCATTCCGTTGAAATGATGTTTATGAAGACAGTTGCTACATTATAGTTACATTGACGAAAGAAAAATCGCAGAGATAAAGGCCAAATTTTCATGGACATTTTGTATCCTATGACCCTAACTTATTGGCCACACCTCATACTCTAGCAGGTGATGAGTTAACATATATAACTGTGATAGACCAACATTATTTTATGCTACTGTAATATATTTAGATTATGTGTAGAACTTGCAAAGGCAGAAAAGTCAGCATTGGCGCTGTGTGAGGATTGTGACAGCTTGCACAATGCAAATGCGCTCCTGGTAACTGTCTGATGAGATGCACTGCTATTTATTTTGTTTCTAAGTCGGCCAGACGGTTAGTAACTTAGTCGTAATCTGTCTCGGGCAGACGTTCAGGCGCCTTAATATCCCCCCTTGCCTCCCTCTTCCCCAAACACCAAACCCACCCATTTCCTTGTAACTCAATGATGACCCGATGGTGTTTTTGTTTAGCCGCTATAGCGGATTTCGGAGCCAGACAGCTCTCTCTCTCTCTCTCTCTCTCTCTCTCTCTCTCTCTCTCTCTCTCTCTCTCTCTCTCTCTCTCTCTCTCTTTAAGTGTTTTTATAAACTACATTGACTTGAAAAATGCTTCTCATCTTATTTCCCATTTGACATATTAAAACTTGATGGTAATTTCCAATTGGAGTTGCTTAGTTACTTAAAGTATCTTCACTGAAATCTGTACTTTAAGATACTACCGCGAGAGGGTTATGGGGTCCTTTGACTGGCCAGACAGTACTAAATTGGATCCTTC
>NC_090725.1:273644247-273654247 GCF_036898095.1 Palaemon carinicauda
ATATATATATATATATATATATATATATATATATATATATATATTATATATATATATATATATATATATATATATATATATATATATATATATCAGAGAGAGAGAGAGAGAGAGAGAGAGAGAGAGAGAGAGAGAGAGAGAGAGAGAGAGATGAAATCTTGGACTGTTGCGAAGTTTCATTGAATATATTGATACTAAAAGAATCAGATGAACAGTTTCAATAAATGTTTTCCAAATTACTCAAAGTATTTGTAACGTTGGAGATAAAAACGCACCCGAAGGAGAATTACAAATTCTACCCAGCTGTGGCATCGGCGCCATGATTTATAGCTTCTTAATGATTTTACGGCTACCCTCCACCTTCATGGAGGCCCGTAAAGCTAAAAATGGATGGGTTTACCGTTAGTTATCCTTTAGCTTCAATTTAGGATATTTGTCAGTGACGTAATAAAGATTGGAATTGAAATCAAATACCGGTTTGGTCGTAGCAGGACCAAGGAAACGGTCTGTTTCCAAGTGGGTCAACAGTGTACCGTTGAACATTTATTTTCTCTTATTAAGAAATATACATTTACAATTCTTACAATATTTAATATTGTATGTACATTATAGTATATTTGCATGAATAAAATGTCTAAGTAACATTTACCCGCAACTACAACTTTTAATATTCATCTAAATGTTTTTAAATTACAAAACCTATTGACTCGTGAATACTTTTTGAACAGAAGTTTTAAATCCTATTTCATTTACATTGAAAGTATTGTACTGCTAAACATGGTTTTGCATGTGTATTTCATGTAATTTCAATATTGCATTACTGTGATGTTTTATATGAAACGTGAGTTTTATGATAGAAAATTCAAGTTGCATGTTTCTTCATCCCTTAATGTTTATTACATCCTACTGCTACTTGACTACCAGCTTTATGTTGCGTGACCCGATCTGATAAATTAATTTTCGTGGGTGGCCTGGAGCGGTTGAGATTTTTTATTGTTTTAATTACCCATTGCAATCATACACCAACTTTTTATGGTAGTGCATTATGATTGGAAGAAGTTTTACGAGATTTTAATTACATCACTTTTAACAACACTTAACTTTCTAAGCTATCCTCTACAATGGTTAGTTAGCTAACTGTTCTCACTCTCCTTTCACCCACCTTTCCTATCAGCTAAAAAAGTTGTAGACAAAAATTAGAGAAAAATAAAAACTAGAAAGATGTAATCGTTACAAGATATCAAATTATTCGACTTGGAAATCAGTAAGGAAGAAACGGTTGAGATCGGGGCTAATGAATTCAAATTTAATAGAAAACGCCCACACAAAGATGGAAAGAAGAAGAATAAACGGCTTGGGATCTGTGGAAGGTATGGGAGGTAGAATAACAAGCGCGGAAGAATGGAAAAGAGGCGGACAAGAAGAAGAAAGACCAAAGAAAAGCAATGGGAAAAAAAATGTGGAACGTCTGCGAGTGGGAGGAGGAGAGGAAAGGTTGGGGGCAGACTGTAGTAGACCATAAACCTCGCAGGTGCTGCTGCAACATGAAAGAATAACAGCGTCTGGCTTCTCTGAGTATCGTTCACCGCTTTTTCCCAGTCACATGGAGGAGGCTGAAAACGTCTGGGGAAAAGAACGAAGAATCTGGCCGTTTCTTCTCTTTCTTTTCAATTTTTTTTTTTTACTACTCACGATTCTGTTAATCCCCTGTCTTCCGCGTTCCTTATATTTAATAGTAACTTCTTTAATTTGTTTCTGTTGTCTATTTTCATGCCAGAGTGAACTTATTTTTAAGAAGAGGGGTAAATTTTGAAATAAGATCGTTTATCAGTATTTAGTGATGATATGAGAAGGAAAATGTACTTAGTGTAAGTTTTTTTTTTTACTATTTATATAGCATTATGATATGTACTGTATATCTAAAATTTCTGACATTTTTAATACTGTATACCTAAAATTTTTGATATTTTTAATCTACTATTTTGAAATTTAGGTTTCAAGCACATTGGTGTCTTTTTGGTATCAATCTATTTTTAAAATTATGTGGTCGTATTTTCCTGAAATATTTTGCATTACCTCTTGAGAAAATCATATTTTATAAATTTTGATGTTCATTGTCAGTTATGGTTTTTTTTTTCATTTTTATTATCCGGCGCAAAGCTTTAAGATTATTTATGAAAAATCCTTTAAAGGAAGTAAAACTCGCGCGTTTCCACTTATTCATTATGCCAATGTGATATATGGCTTTCCATTTATCATAAATTAAAAGAAAATAATCTTCAGCGAAACACATTGGAACAGATTGTCTGGCAATGTCGACCGAAGCTGCTACAGACATCTTGGCGCGTCTTGTCGAAGACGGTTACTCTATTGCTCCCTGGGCTGTTGGTAGGAGAGGGAAGGGGAGCCGGTGGTAGTGGTGGTGGATGGGTTAGAAGAGTTTTTGGTAACGGTTACTGACATCCAAGCCTCCTCCCCCTCCCTCACCGCCTCCAACTTCTTTTTTCTACCCTAATCCCTTCTTGCCTCAAGTCAGACGCCGCCAACTCCTGCGTCCTGCCTGCCTATCTACCTGGTGGGATGGTGTGGTCCAGTTTTCTTCTTTTTCTCTCTCTCCTCTCTTTCCACTTTAGACAAAGTCCTTGCTGTTCATTTTGAAATGAAGTAAATGCTTTCTTGGACGTTTTCGTCTTTTTTATCCTCCTATCATGAAACAGCTTTATATATATATATATATATATATATATATATATATATATATATATATATATATATATATATATATATATATCATACTGATTATGATGAAATTTTGTTGTCATGAAATTATATTTTTTTTTCAACTGAGTGATAGCTTGAGGTAACCTATTCATTATGTATTAAAAAACAATTAGGAAGGCATAGTGACATTTGGTATAACCTTTTAAGAGGTAAGTTTAGCCCCTATAATAATAAGCACAGACGAGTTTTCATTCAGAATATATGAGCCTTGAGTATTACAAGAATGAACAAAGTAAAAAGAAATATTCATTTTGGTCTTTAAAATGAAGACTGACATGAACTAATATCTGCCTCCTGTAGTCTTGACAAGGCAGCTTTTAAAGCAATCAATCACAGATGAAAACCAGGAACTCTGGAGATCAATCATCGAAGAATGAGCTAAAATTATTTGTAAATTTTCCTCCTTGGGTATTTGAATGCTTTTATATAGAAATCAAATGGGAAAAATAACACTGGCTACACTGTAATCTCTAACTCTCTCTCTCTCTCTCTCTCTCTCTCTCTCTCTCTCTCTCTCTCTCTCTCTCTCTCATTGAAGCCCATCAACATACATCATTGGCAGCCAGTAGCATAAACAGCTTGAAGCTCGTCAAGTCTTGTCACAACAAGAACGCAACAGTTGAACGTCAGCACATTTGATTTAAAAAAAAAAAAAAAAAAAAAAAAAAAAAAAAAAAAAACTGCTTTCTCTGTTGTAAGACGTTAATGAAAAGAGCTCTTGTACGCATTGCTATAATTGTTTCATAAGTATATTGAATAATTCGTTTTCTCAGTTAGTTTATTCTATTCTTCCTGTTTTTTGGCGCTTTATTTCGGATTTTTTTTCTCTGATTTTTCTTATTCATTTACCAATGCCTCTAATAATCATGTTATTTTTTATCCCTTATATAATTAGATTTATGAAATGAGCTTTGTTTGCTTAATCTATTTATTACAAAAAAGAATATATATATATATATATATATATATATATATATAACCAACTCGTAGCTAAAATATTCTTTAGTTGTATACTTAAAAATACTGCTTGTATATTTACATTTAATAATCTTCCTTTGTAACTCTAAAATCCTTTTAAAAGCATAATTATAGTTTGCCAGCTATTGTTGTGTCTGTAACAAATCTCTCCTTCGTCCGGCGTTTTGTATCTTTGTTCATTGTTTCTTTCGTTATTCATATTCTTCATCCTTTTAATTTCCTTTTATTCCAATGTGCTCTTCTTTTCCTCGTGTGACTCATCTTCCTATTTTTTCTCATCCCCTCCTTCTTTACAATATGATCTTGGTTTCTTTTCCTGGTCTCTTCTTATCCTCGTTACTCATTTTACTTTCTTTTCCCCCTTTTTATCTTTCGTAAGTTTTCCTCGTGTTCTTCCTTCTTCTCCAAAGCTTATCCTCTTTCTTTGTTCTTTTCGTAAATTTTCATATTTTCCTCGTAATTTTTGTTTTTTGTTTTTCCCTCCTTTCATTGCCATCGTCCCCCTCTCGCCTTCATTCAGTTTCTTGTTTATCATTTCCCCTTCCTTTATTATTATTTTTACTATTATTACTGCTTTATCCTCACCATTTCTCATTTCTCAGGCAAAATTTTTTGTTAACTTTTCTTAACGTCTCTCCCTTTTCCTCCCCATTCTTATCACTCTTTGACTTTCTCACTTTCTTTCCTTCATTTCATCTTACTTCATATCTCTCTCTCTCTCTCTCTCTCTCTCTCTCTCTCTCTCTCTCTCTCTCTCTCTCTCTCACCTTCTTCCTGCTTTTCCTTTCCTGTTCCCCCCTACTGTTTTCACTGGAGACGTGACTTTACTTTGTTGATTGGTATTAGCTAACGATCTTCTGGGTTTTTAACCACGCCCGTCTCTCTCTCTCTCTCTCTCTCTCTCTCTCTCTCAGTCAAGAGATAGAACGGGCATGCGGTTAATGTTTTAAAGGCTCTATAATTTCACTTAGGCCGACCAGTTTTTAACATTTTCCGTGATTCTTGAAAGTAGAAATTAACGGATCCACTAATTTTGATATATATTGATTTTGATTTAGGTTTCTTTTGTAAAATACTGTACAAGTTCACATCTATATTTTTGTAATAGAATAATTACGAAAATAATGTAAATTATTAACATTTAATTGTATTTTTATAATAAAAGATAAAAAGAATTACCTAACACACTAAAGTAGATGAAAAGGTGTCATGTCATCATTTTGATTAATTTCGAGTACTGTAGTTTTCAGACAGAATTTCACAAATTATTTTATGACAGTCAATTCGGAGACATATATCATTGGAATTTGTAACTGGTGAATAGCGGGGTTTATCTTACAAGGTTCCTCAGTCTTCTCCTGTTACTTGTGGACTGATGCTTTTTCATAGATACACTTCAGTCCAGATCTATAATAAATTTAGGAAGAGAAGAATTTTAGTAAGCCCTTTCCTCGTTACCTTTTTTACTCTTTTTGAATCATAGTATTACATTAAAGTGTACCAACTGAGAAATTAACTCCTTTTTTGTATCCATATCTGACACTGTCGATATAGTATCTGTAGACACAAGTTCCTATCTATATTGAACAAATGCAATAAGGCCGGTTGTCATCAGATATGGTAGAGTAATTAAAAAATTCCACATGGCTATCATTGTCCCAGTATTTGAAGACCACACTTAAGTTATGATATTCCAATCCAATATAAATGTAACACTAATTTACATGCTTGTAATTTACTTATCTCGTTGGTTTCAAGTTTATTTCATATTCCAGTTGCTCTCTCTCTCTCTCTCTCTCTCTCTCTCTCTCTCTCTCGCCTGTTGAACTCAGGTTCGTATACGGGAGGATTTTAACCATTTTTCTCTATAAAGCTCCGAATTCCATGTCGTTAATTTCATGGGTAATCCTATGTCTCTCGAACTTAGTCTCTCTCTCTCTCTCTCTCTCTCTCTCTCTCTCTCTCTCTCTCTCGCCTGTTGAACTCAGGTTCGTATACGGGAGGATTTTAACCATTTTTCTCTATAAAGCTCCGAATTCCATGTCGTTAATTTCATGGGTTATCCTATGTCTCTCGAACTTAGTCTCTCTCTCTCTCTCTCTCTCTCTCTCTCTCTCTCTCTCTCTGATTTAAAAGTTCGTTGATTTCCCGATGTATCCTTTGTGCGACATGAAACCAAACCTGTAACGTTGCTGATTACACGTTACGTGAGATGGGGTTGGCGTCTCGTCGAGAGTGAAACCGAGAGCTAAAATCCGGGATATAGGGGAAAGGGAGCCAAGGGGACGGGAACTATAGCAAGGAGAAGGGGGGCGGGATTGGGGTTCCTCTGGCCCGGGGGCGGCGGATTGGAGCCCTTGATTACGAACGTTCATCATGGGGGTTATGGAGATGGAGGAGTGGAAGAAGTGGGTGTGGGCGTGGTTGGGGGAGTAGAAGAACGGGTGGTGGGGGTGGGGGGTGAAAGCAGTAAGAACGTGGTGCTGATGTGCTGAGATTTTGTCTTGATAAAGGAAAGGTTTTTTCGTATGCTTTATTGATTCGTTGCTTTCTTAAAACATACTGGCGTTACATAAAGATGGGTCATTGAGTTTTGAAGGTCTTGTAATGGATGGTAGTTTGTGCTTTCAACTACATGTCTAATTCGTGATTAAATATTCCGTACCTGTTGATTTAAATTTTCATGTGATATTACTATGATAATCATCTCTTTAAATATGGCTTTTTTTTATGTAGCCTACAGTAGATTTCCAACTGCCAAGTTGTGTTGAAAAATAATTCAGACGTTTTCCTGACGCCATCCTTGTTTTGTTTTATTTATTATTGAATATGTAGTTTAGTTCGTCTTATATTGGCATATCATTCTGAAATATTTCATGAGATATCAGCACAGAGAGTGGATTTCTTATTGTTTGCGTGGGTTCATAGTTGTATTAAGGGAATTCTATTTTATAAAAAGTATTATTGATTAGCGCGTTAATAATCATCTGTATACAGAATTTTGCGTCTGAATTGATCTTGATCATATTCGTATTAGATGATCACTTTACGCGATGGATAAAAATTTTGATTGACAATGCATGATAATATTTGAAGTCCTCAACTTTTTTAGTCGAGAATATTTTTGATTTTATAGATATTTTACAGTATCCGCCCAAATTTCTTTTTGTGTGTGTGTGTGTGTGTGTGTGTGTGTTTCAATTTTCTGGTACAGTTGGACATAGGAATTCCTGGCACACCTCTACTATGAGGCAGTGCACCCTAACACACCCATTTTGCGCGGTGAATAACCAACCAGCAAGTGTAAAGAAATTGCAGAGGTTGTCCTTCTGGCTAAACACAAGAACTTGTCGCGCAGAAAGGGTGTAACAGGGTCCACTTCCTCAAAGCAAGGTGTGCCAGGAATTCCTTTGTCAAACTTTCATTTTGTAACCACGATCCAATATTGTTAATGGTGAGAATTCTAAGATGCATAATACAGTTGTTACATCGTAAACCGATAAGAGTCCTGGGAATATCGGGGATTCCGGGATTCCCCAGCCTACGTGATCTGGAATAGATCTTTGTACTTATATTAATTACAAGACATTAATGGCTATGCTGAGTGACAAATACTCTTTTGAATAAGGCTTTCAGCTCTTAAATACATTTTCACCACTCGCCACATCCTAGCCATTATCTCTTGTAAGGGTCTTTTTGTACAGTTTTGGCCATGGATAGTGATCTATGAGATCTAACCCTTAATATCCTTTTTAAGACCTAGAAATGTTAGTTTGCTTGTGTTTATTGTGCAAAATTTGGACTTACTGGTAGTTTATTTTACAAATTAATGCTTTCGTCTGAACCATGATTCAAAAGATACGATATTGCAAATTGAGCTTTATCTCATCCGTGCTCTTTAGCTTAAAGTTTTACTCATATTCATTTTCAGTCCTACATTTCTGCTATTTCTATTAAAATCTTCTGTTATCTTTTGCAACTACAGAGATACTATAATTACCGTTTCTTGATTTTTATAGAATCTTCATGCCTTCCGTGATCGAGTAAGTAAAACTGTATGCAAGCCCATCATTAAATACCTCAGGTAATTGTATACACAATCATGATTATATATATATATATATATATATGTATATTTACATATATATATATATATATATATATAACTCTATGCATATATATATTTATATACACACACATAGAGAGAGAGAGAGAGAGAGAGAGAGAGAGAGAGAGAGAGAGAGAGAGAGATAGTTTTAAGTTGTAAATAGCTTATGTTCTAAGGCTTCAGTAAGGCACCAAGTGTATGATGCATAAGTTGATACTATCAAGACCACGTGCTTAAATACTTTTTTTTTTAGAGATAGTGGCATTTTGCTTTTTGTAATCTCTCCATCCCCAGCTTATCCTTTTAATTTTAGTCGCATGTCTTGGGGAAACGATTACTGTCTCCTATGTAGTATATTCATAAACCATCTTTAGAGGTTCGTCCATAACCCTTATTTGTAGTCTCTGCATTTTCATTGAACGTGATCTCTCTCTCTCTCTCTCTCTCTCTCTCTCTCTCTCTCTCTCTCTCTATTAAAATCTTTTTTCATCTTTTGCAATTCCTCCCATGATTCACCAAACGCAACTATGTCATCATCTGCAAATCTTAAGTTGTTAAGGTATTCCCCATTAATTCCTACATTTTCCCAATCTAAATTCTTGAAAACTTCTTCTTGGCATGCTGTGAATAATTTAAGAGAGATTAGGTCTCCCTGTCTAACTCCTTTTTCAATTGGAATGTTCTCACTATATGTAGTTTTAGGATTGCTGTACTTCCCGTATAGATATATATATATATATATATATATATACATATATATATACACACACGTATATATATATATGTGTGTATATATATATATATATATATATATATGTATATATACATATATATGTATATATATAATATCTATACGGGAAGTACACCAATATAGTGAGAGCACTCCAATTGAAAGAGGAGTTAGACAGGGAGACCCCATCTCCCCTAAATTATTATTTTTATTATTATTATTATTATTATTATTATTATTATTATTATTATTATATACATATATAGTATATACATTATATGTAAAATTAATTATGAAATAGTTGTTGCCTTAACATTATTTCAATACGCAAAGAACCTATATTTCACGTTTCTTTGATATTCTGTGAATGGAAATTTAATATACTGTAGACTACTAAATATTATATACTTTGCTGTAATATATATATAGAATATATATATATATATATATATATATATATACAAATATATATACACATACGCATAAATGATTTAATAATGGCAGATGACGTCGAAAAGCAATAAAGTTTTAGGTATGAATATAAGTATGCCAAGGTTATTGGATCCTCACCACACAGATCTTTTCATTGACTGTGTTTTTTTTAGTCCTTAATTGCAGACTCACGTTCGAGGAACACATCTGTTGTGTGTATTCTTCAATTGCAATATATATATATATATATATATATATACATATATATATACATATATATATATATATATATATATACATATATATATATTTCATCCATGGGAAATATTTTAGTTCATTCACCTTGTTTTGTCTTCAATATTGCTCTATTGTGTTGTTTTCAGCAGATCAGCGCCTGTCGCAACTCCCTTCTCATAAATTCCTAATCCCCGATTTGAATATCAAACTCTAGCGCTGTCGTTCAATTACCTCTTTGAAAATTTTATTTAATATCTATATGCTCTTGACTATCAATTTCATATAAAACTCTACTCGGTGCAAGGTATGTAATTAATAACCACATTATTCTTAAGGCTCAATATTACATAGTATTGTAGCGGTTTCATTCCTATTGCTGTGACCAAATTTTGAAATGATCGTCTCGGTTAATCTCAGTTAAATACTTGAATCAGTGGAACTTCAAAAGTTCAAACTTGGTGCAAAAGCTGTTCAATTGAGTAGGTTAATATAAAACTCGTTCTGTTTAACATCGTTATTAATCCTAGAATGTTAATTTTTATTTTTATTATGTCATATTTTCTATTTCATTTTTTTTACGTACTGGTTTCCTTTACCTATTAGGACCATAAAGCTCTCATCCTTCTGCTTTTCCATATAGTGTTGTAGCTTGTCTAGTAGAAGTAATGATAATGATAATCTGTTTGTGATTCAGAGAAAGAAAAATTGATAGAAACACGAGTATAAATCTTAAT
>NC_090725.1:273659247-273671747 GCF_036898095.1 Palaemon carinicauda
GATGCAAAAATCCCAGGGAAATGTGATGCTCAGATGCAAAAATCCCAGGGAAATGTGATGCTCAGATGCAAAAATCCCAGGGAAATGTGATGCTCAGATGCAAAAAAACCACAGGGAAAATGAAATTATGAAGTATAAGATTAAGTCCTGACTAGTTTCGAGATACTTCTTCAGAGGATTCAGAGTCCTCTGAAGAAGTATCCATGTGGCTCTTTTGCATATATATATATATATATATATATAAATATATATATATACTTATATATATGTGTGTGTGTATATATATATATATATATATAAAGAGAGAGAGAGAGAGAGAGAGAGAGAGAGAGAGAGAGATTTTCTCGGCGTTGAAAAGTAAAGGATACGAGGAATTATTTTTGACTGGGATAAATGTGAAATAATAAAGGATTTAATTTGTGAATCTCCTTAAGTTCATCTGTAAAGATAACCCTATAACCACTAATTAAGTTCATTTTTATTTTGTGGTTTATTTTCAGTGTGTGAGAGTTATAAAAACTTAAGTACGTGAAACATTGTGAAGAGGATTGTCTCTGAGTCAGAGCCTAATTTATTAGGCATGCGGTTGATCCAGACATAGATCTGGATTGAGGAATTTTTCGAGGGATTCCTCCCCATTGTGGGACAGGGCCAATCTCGCCATTTATCCTTGTAGACCTATAAATATTGCTTATAGTGACCGCGAAGGATTCAAAGGAGAATATCAAGGTTATGCCAAGGATACGTCTGAATTTTGCATTAAGGTGGGCGAAATGAGATTTTCCTTTGTAGCTTTATAATCTCAAATTAATATGTGTTGCATTGGAATTAATGTAATATATTTAGGGACATTATTACAGGTGTATCTGGCTTGTGAAATACATTTGTAATGTTTGAAACAAAATCATGAATCTTCAAATTTTATTTGCAATCTAGGCCACTGTGTCTACAAACAAACATACATACATACATACATACATACATACATACATACGCACGCATTGATGTAAAAGGTGTAACATTGCGTTTTAAAGCACACATGCACTGATTTAAAAGGGGGGAAAATTGTGTTTTAAGACGATTTAACAACGGAAGAGTTAAAGAAGATATTGGTAATGGAAATGTAAAGGTCTTTTATTTGGGAGGCCAGACAAAGAAAACTGTAATAAAAGTGGGCAGATTGAATAGTAAAAGTGTTAGAAAATAAGGGGCAAGTAAGCAACATCAGTTACAGTGCACAAAAGGACTGGTTACCTGTAGCATTTTACCCGGAAAAACGAATTTATTTACATCAACCCCCTCGGCGCATACTACAGAAAGTTAAATAAAATTTTTCTCTCTATTGTCATATTGGTATTCGAACATAAATGCTCATATGAACTGGTCCTGCACTCACATGCATGTACATAAATGTGCTTAGGTCCTTTGTTTGCCCCCTCTCTCTCTCTCTCTCTCTCTCTCTCTCTCTCTCTCATATATAGGCTACTATATATGTACATATGTATAGGTTACACGGTTTTCATCACAAGGGTGACGCTTGACAAGGTTAACCTTCCAGTTTCAGCTGCTCTATTATGGAAAGATGTCTATCTTATGAGCTGGTTACCTCAGAATTTGACTTATTATCGCATACAGAGTTCACTACTTAGCTCAGTAGGGGCAAGGTGAGTTTTTAATAAAGCGTGTTCGTCTGCTTCGATTAAGTGTTGCATTAAGGGTTTACATTTACACGATGTGCGGTTTGATTACAGTATTCCGTTAACTATTCGACCTGACTGTGTATGGTACCAAGATCAATCAGTTGGGTTATGTTAAAAGCACGGTACCACCAACCCTATCCCTTCTATGTGTATGTTATTTTCCTGTAGAATAGTGAAAAATGAAAATCCGGTGCACATTTATATCAATAAAGCCTATAAAATAGCATACATGTTGATATGAATCAAATGAACTAACTCTGACTGAGGTTTCTGTGGCAAAACAATTTATAGGTCAGGGTTTGTACTCGAACCAAATGATTTTCTAACTTATTTTTCTTATTGTCGTATACGTTCATAGATACTTCATTTTCGGTCTCATCGTCACGAATTAGATTATGTTGTACATCATAGTTTTGTATGCATATGTATTAAAGTATTTAACCTATATCGGCTGATCTCCTACTGTTCCTATTGGAACTGCATGAATTAGTCAGTTCCCCCATTAAAACCCCACAGACATATCCCATGTCTCCAGTGCCCAGTTATATCCTGGTTAATGATCTAACGGCCAGTCAGTGGAAGTACCCAATTTTGTTGTATCCTTGGTACTTGGGGGAAATTCCGACACTTGCATCCCCTTTTGCTCTCTCTCTCTCTCTCTCTCTCTCTCTCTCTCTCTCTCTCCACAGATAAAAACATCTGCTTCCGATGCTGCTATATCCGAAAGGAAGCTGGAGCTGTTGTTGATCTCCTATTCGATGACTGGAAGTCTGTTAGGTGTAAGCGAAATTTGTCAGAGGAAATGGCGAAACGGCGGCTATTGAGAGAGAGAGAGAGAGAGAGAGAGAGAGAGAGAGATAGATTGTATGTCAATGTCAATGTCAATATTGCTTGAAAACTATTTGAAGTATGTAATTGCATAATCTTCCTTGAGGGTAGGCTTACTCTCAGATACACTATTCAGTCTGTTTCCGTATTTCTTTTCCACACTAGGGTATTTTCCTTGTTGGACCCCTTTTGGGCTAAATAATAATAATAATAATAATAATAATAATAATAATAATTATTATTATTATTATTATTATTTTTATTATTATTGTTGTTGTTTTTGTTGTTATTATTATTATCTCCAAAACTCGTTGTTTAACAATTCAAACATTTAGTTTTATTAGATGTGAAATTTTTCTATTCCAAGATCATTTTCGTATGTACACATATTCTTGTACATACATG
Organism: Palaemon carinicauda; assembly: GCF_036898095.1. Lineage (NCBI taxonomy): Eukaryota > Metazoa > Arthropoda > Malacostraca > Decapoda > Palaemonidae > Palaemon > Palaemon carinicauda. The sequence goes on from NC_090725.1 coordinate 273,662,181, forward strand.
TATGCAGAAGAAATTTTAGCTAAAATATCTCTGACGTAAATTTAAATTCTATCTATCTATCTATCTATCTATCTATCTATCTATATATATATATATATATATATATACTGTGTATATATATATACATATATATTTATATATATATATATATATATATTTATATATATATATTGTGTGTGTGTTGTGTTGTACTGTATACATACACACACACACACACATATATATATATATATATAATATATATATATATATATATATATTGTGTGTGTGTTGTGTTGTACTGTATACATACACACACACACACAACACACATATATATATATATATATATATGTGTGTGTGTGTGTATGTATACGGTGTGTGGGTGTATTTATATGTATATATTTATGAGAGGAGGAGATAGAGAGACAGTGTAATTGAGTAGCTGATATCAGGTAAGGGTGATAAAGGCAACTTTAATAATCATAAGGACATAATATTATTTTGTATATCCTGGGAGAGTATAATAGGATTGAAATTTTGATTAAGAAAGTAAAATTTTTGACAGAAGGACTGATAGGGACGAATATTTTAAGTTGATAGACAAGGATAAGAGTATGTTGATTGGAGGTTTGTTATGAGAAAGTTATGTGAGAAGTTTGAAATTAAAGTGTAAACATTATTTGGTGTAAATTGTTTTTTATAAAGCTTATGGCAAAGAGTGTGGAAGATTTATAGCATTAGGAATAGGTTGTTGAGGGTTTTTAAAGGTTCTTATGATGGATGTGAAGCATCGTGTAGGTAGGGTATATAGGTAAGAGGGAACTGCTTTGGTTTGCAAGAGTGGGTTACTTCACAATACTATTTTCATGTTTAGAAATAGAAGGATCCAAAGAGTCAGTGGAAGGTCATTTAATGTAGGCTGAAAATTATTTGATAAAAATGATAAGGGAATAAGAGTTCCATGTCACGCCATTTATTTTACCCCAGAAGATTTATGAAATGATATAGGTTTTGAAATAAAATGGCAAATGACATACTTGTAACTTTTCAGTAAAGTTCCTTGATTATGTTAACCCTTTGTAGGTGGATGGACTTGTCGGTAATAAGCCGGGAACAATCCACGACCTACCCAAACGTGAGCTTAGTTAACTGATTTGCCCATTCAAAAGTTGGCCGGTTTACTTATCAAATCCCTGTATATATATATATATATATATATATATACAGTATATATATATATGTGTGTCTGTGTGTTTAATAATTATATCACTAACACTTATGATTTTCATTTATTCAAATGAGCAACAAATAACCCTTTTGATATGTAATTCCCTCTTCATTTTGATCACAGATCCATAGATTATTTTTTTTTTATGCTAAGGTTCAAATCCTTGCCAGGCAGAAATAATTATATATATATAAAAAAAATATCCTGGTTCTGTGATCCTATGACAGAATGAATTCGATATTAAAAGGTATTTGTGGATTATTTAAATGAAAATGTACGTATGAATATATATATATATAAATATCTATATATATATATATATATATATATATATATTTATATATATATATTCACACAACTTTCAGAACATGTAATTATCAGCTTATTTGTTGTATAACCTAGATTTTTTTTTTTAAATATTTCATTTCACAATTATTCCCTTTATTTCGATTATAACTGGAAAAAGATTATATTTTTCAAATGAAAAATCGCATTGATCAAGGATCATCTTCACAAGTTTAGGGATTATGCATAGTTTACCAAAGTATATTCACTGATTTACTTTATAGTGCAAAAGGAAATTGAGGTAAGATGTAATATAAACTTGGCTCTTTGAATGCAAGGATAGAAAAAAATAATGTTTATTGTGATTGCAAAATTGTCATCGTTATCATCATCAGCCGTTGCTAGTCACTGCAGGACAAAGGCTTCAGACATGTCTTTCTACTCGCGTATGTTTATGGTCTTTCTATGCCAGTATATACCCGCATTTTTTTAGTTTGTCAATCCATCGCCTTCTCTTCCTTCCCCTGCTTATTTTGCAATTTCTAGGAACCCATTCGGTTATTCTTAATATCTATCTATTATCTGTCATTCTCATTATATGTCCTACCCTTGTCCATTTCTTTTTCTTGGATGTTGTTAGAATATCCACTCTAGTGTGCTCTCGTATCCATGTTGCTCTTTTTTTCTGGCTGTTAGTGTTAATCCCATCATTATTCTTTCCACAGCTATGGAAAAATTACCATACATGTTATGAAAACAAAACGGTGGGAATTCTGTTTCTATCATATTTATTTAAGTATCATCATTTGAAAACAAAAGACAGAACTAAGGGCGAATATCCAAATTACATCTTTTCAGGCTTTCTTCATTAATTATGAGAGTGAGAAGTTAAGGCGAAGCAAACGCGTGTCTTTAACGCATAATGTTTACGTAATTGTGGAAGAGTTGGATCCGTAGCAACTTCCTTTGGAAGTCCGGATATCCTGTCTCTACAATTACACGATGAGCTGGACCATCCTTCCTGTGATCAGACAGGTGTGGAAGGCAATAGGCAACAGCTAAAGCATAGATAAATTTAATTTTCTTTCCGCCAAATCTTCACTTTGCGCGCCAATTTTTCTGGTGTTTTAGGTTAACGATAGATTTTGCTTATATATATATATATATATATATATGTGTGTGTGTGTGTGTGTGTGCGTGTGTGCGTGTGTGTGTGTAAATACATATATATGTGTTATATAGTATACTAAATACATGTCTGTATGTATGTATAAGTCATATTTATTAGAAAACAAACTTCAATTATCTTCTCTTATCAAAGAATTATGTAGTTTGTTTCACTATCTTTTCCGGAATCATAAGACAAACCGTATCCAAATCTTTAAAGTTTACGATGACAGTCTTCCGCAAATAAGGAAAGGTCTTATCCTCGTACATTGTAAGGAAAATAAACAACAGATTATTTGCTATGTTATTCCCATTACTCTTTGGACACATCCAACCACCTTGGCTAAGAAAAAAAATTGCCCCATTGGGATATTTAACAGAGGTTTAAAGTCTGGAATCTTGTTTGGAACCGAGTATACCTGCGGGCCAAGGAAGAAGGCGACCCGGTAACTGTGTCTTTAACCCTCCCTTTGAACCTTTAAAAATCACGTGTATCTTCCCTCGGGGAAGAAGTCCAAGGGTATCTTTTATTTTCATTCTTCGGGATTCAAGTTGAGACCAATTATCATAATTACAAAATCTTCCGTCATTCTCACCTTGAGTGGCTTAGGTGATTTGTAAGGTTAAGAGAAAGTTCATGACATGTAAAAGACGTAGAGTGTAGTATTTGTAAAATCAGAATTTCAGAATCTTGTTCTTCATCATTTAAATTTACCATTATTGCCTCTGCTTTTTTCAATTGACATGCGTAACCCGTTGTACTGCGCCAGCCAACCCCAATTGCCTGTAAAAAGAGAAAAAAATAATATTGTAATTTATAAAGTAAAAACCACAAGTATATTATCAAATTCGATTCAGGTGGTATAATCTGTGCTTAAGGAAAGAAATCACCATCATCACCATCACCATATGATTAATCACATTATCATCATTATTAGATCCTTAATATTTTTGATTTTGTATTCTTAATTTCATATACAGTTGATTATTTTAATTCAATTCTGTATAGTAACCTATTTTTGTTGTAGATCATGTTACCCTAAATGACAGGGTGTCGCTTGAATTACTAGAGTAACCTAGTAAGCAAACAAATTTTCCATCAGTAACTTTGACCTGAATAATGGTGCTCAAATCTGTATGATTTCATTGTCTACAAAAATTATTATTATTATTATTATTATTATTATTATTATTATTATTATTATTATTATTGTTTTTGTTGTTGTTGTTATTATGATTGGTGTTGTTGTTGTTGTATTGGTTTTTTATTATTATTATTATTATTATTATTATTATTATTATTATTATAATTAAATAAGGTATCGAAAAAAAAGAAACTGCCAATGCTCCATATCGATATTTCTTCAACATTTGTAAAATTTCTTGTCTCTGCACTGCAGTAATATGTACTGTTTATCAATTTAAGCATCGTTTGTTTATTGTTCTTAGTATTTAAATTACCTGTTGTAAAGCTATTATGATTTTTATGTTCATTTGTCTTACTTGCATTGAAGACGGAGGCATTTAAAGTCTTGTTGGTTGAACTTTCTTCTATGATCTCGACGTTTAAGTGACTCATGATTTGGTAATTCCTCTCTCTCTCTCTCTCTCTCTCTCTCTCTCTCTCTCTCTCACATTGCATTTCATGTGTGATGAGAACCATTGGGCAAGTTATCAATCAATGGATCAAGTTCATGATTTAGCAGAGGCCGGTATTGATTACAATCGAAGGTGGTTGACCTTCAATTGGGATTGTGTAATAGCTCGTTTCATGGTCAGTCCGTGAAGTTGCTAAGTGGATGCTGATAGTTTCGAGTTCTTGTTTGTCGTTTTTCAACTTGCTTGCGTTATTATTATTATTATTATTATTATTATTATTATTATTATTATTATTATTATTATTATTGCTGTTGTTATTGTATGTGACCCGTCATGCACACATGCACCCCCCCTCCCCCTTTCCTAACTACCACATGCAGTTCGGGCAATTCGATTTCGAGTGGTTGCCGCTGAGCGTGACAGATATATATATATATATATATATATGTGTGTGTGTGTGTGTGTATGTGTGTGTATGTGTGTGTGTAAGTATCCAGACACTTGCTCTTTATCATTTAGGGCAGTTTATTATTATTATTATTATTATTATTATTATTCTGAGGAGGAGGATTATGATGATTAATTGATCTGTAATAAATCACCATTAAGCATATTGTGACCGTAACGTTTTTTATCTTTCCGTAAATGTTGAAGTGTTCATTAGTTTTTTTCTAGCTAGCATTTGTAGATATATATCATAACGTTTCTTTAGTCTCTATTACCGAAAATTTTGAGATGATACGTATGTAATTCAGGAAGGAAGGGAAAAGCAGATTTGCTTACTTCTTATTTCAAGTTTAGATGGATATGAATAATTTATTTATTTTCAATTTCTTAGGTAGACATGATATATTTAATTAATTTGTTTTGTCTGTTTTCATTGTACTTAGATGTTAGCCTGCTGTAGTCCTTAACTTACAATTTCCGTATTAAAGTTTGCATATTATTTAAAAATTAAAAACTTAGCGAGAAGCATTACTGTTAGAAAGAAAGAAAAACTCAATTTTAATCGGTAATTCTCCGTAAAAATATACCGTTCTCCGTCGTATTTCAGTAAAATACAGGCGATCGTAATTTTACCATACTTTGTTATTATCTTTTACGGGTTGGTGGCCATAATGTCAACCCATAACGCCAATATATCCAGGATTTTTACTTTTTTTTTTCTTTTAGTGTACGGTTTTTTTTTAACATATAAGATAGATTACTTAAGGCTATGAAGGGAAGGAACTGACTTAGTTTCATGTGCATTCCAATAGATTTTGTCTTTATTCCTTTACTTCTTATATATGAAATTATATGTCTTATTAAAGTACGAAATAACATAGAAATTACAGTAAGATATGTTAAGATCTTTACTGTTCGATGTTTCCATAGTAGGCTTTGACTATATACTCCTTTATTTTATATTTTTGTAAATATAAAATTGTTTCCACACATACAAAAACACACACACACACACACACATATATATATATATATATATATATATATATTTATGTATGTATGTATGTATGTGTGTGTCTGTGTGTGTGTTTGTGTGTGTGTAATTGTCTAATATCATAATGTTCTGGACATTTTCAGGCTTTTAGAATTAATTAGGATGTCTTTATAAAGTTTTATTGTTTTTGTTATGTTTACACAAACACAATTGTCATTATCAGTCTTGTTCTATCTTTTTGTTTTCATTATTAAATATACTATTTTCATTATGTTTGACAATTGGGGTTAATATGGGTGGCTGGTAGGCCTATAGCTTGTAAGAAAATTCGTAATATTATGTACTATAACAAAGATTTTGCAATGTTATTATATTGTTATATATGTTCTCTCATGTTGCACTTATTTACATAATGACTTGGTTTCGTTTTGAGTTTCTTAATTCCTTTAGCATTTGTTGGAAAGCCAATAGATTATTATTGTTTTCTCGCAATGAGTGGTGTTGAGAAAACAGGCTATGGACAAATATGCAGGAGCATAATATGCACATTAGTTGGCATGTGATGCAGAGTCATTTATCATGTGTCCAGTATCCGGTCTGTAAAGGAATCCGCTTTGTCATTAATTCCCAGCTGAATTTTGCTACCGCCATCGCATTTTTTGAACCTTACGTATTATGCAGCCTATAGCACCTTTCCTTATAGATGGCGGTTAAGAGAACTTTTATTCTTCTTAATGGCCCGGCTTCCGTTCTTACCTGTATGTGCCCAGGTGCTCCCTTCACACGTGCCCCTGTTCACTGCCCACACACCTGTCCAATTAGGAAGCCCACTGCTACTTTAAATTACCCCGTCGCTTCGGAGTTCATTATCGTTAACTAAAAAGAAGGGAAAAATATTTCTTGAGGAGCTCGTGGCATGTCACGCTTCGGATCGCTCGTTTATGGATGCCATACTCGCCTGGGGCCGGCGATACACGCATTAAGGGCCCTGTGGTGTTGCATACATGCCTACTGTTTGCTAATTCTCGAAGGACCCTCTGAGTACTTGATCGAATAAAGATATTGTGAGGTGTATGATAATTTGGAACGTTGCGAGAGAGAGAGAGAGAGAGAGAGAGAGAGAGAGAGAGAGCGGACACCAGCGGACTTAAATTTAGTTTCCTTACCGAAAAGGGAAACATTAGAAGCTCCTAAAAGGACATGGTTTAATACTCTGGCGGACGTTACCGACCAGGTGTACGTGGACACTTGATCATCCTCAAATTAGAAGACGTTAGGACGGTCGCGCGTCAGGACGCTTTAAGAAGGACCTTCGCTTATAAACACTTTATAAGAGTGTCTTGAACACACCTTGAGACAATTAGGTGAAATGGAGCTCCTAAGGTGTGAAATTTACTTTTAGGGGAGACACGGAAGTCTCCGTTTGTGTGGTGGGGAAGTCTTTTATTCTAAAGAATTGAACGCCATTTATTTCGGTCAGGTCATGTAATGAGATCTCGGGTTTGGGTATCGTTTACAAGGGACACAATACCTGGGACTCTATTCTTATTCTAATTAAAGGAAAGACAGGTGGAAGGGTCCCTTGATAAAGACTTTTCTAAATTAGTTGTTTAATCATTTTATATACAGTACATATATAGGTAATTGTTTTATATAACCATTTGCTGCAAGTATCATCTTCTGTTACAATTTTTATAGGTAAAAAGGCTGTTAATTAGTGTGAGTTTTTCACTCCATTGTTTATCAAGGAAATATGAAAAAGCAGGTAAAAGAACAAGGAATTGGTTAATGAGTAGAATTAAGCATAAGTATATTATATGTGCAACAAGTGTGTAAGGAATTTCAGTACAAATTGGCAGGTATTAACCTTCTTTACATATGTTTGTGCAAATGAATTAATGTATTCGTTTGTCTTGAATGAATTAATGTGGAGAACGATCACACCAATCAATATCAAGACGTCTCTGGTCGCTATTAGAAAAATATCATATTTTGAACGATATCCTTGGTGCAAAGAATGACATTATTATTTAACACTGACTGAAAGAAATAATCTGTTTCGGGAGTTGAGAAGTAATAAATGAATGATAAGTGAGATTTGAATGCAATATTATCGTAATCATAGCTTAGTGAATAAGCATCATTGTTTTACGTAGCATCCCCGCAGCACTTAACCAAATGAATAATCTATATGAAATACGAACCACGTGAAGTCTAGTCTGTTCTAGTAGTATAAAAATTGTGGATTTTATATTTAATGTTAATTGAAATACAAATTGATGTATTACTATCGAACGAGGAATAGAATTGTTTATATGAAAATTCTTATATATAGTGATAGATTATAGGTAAACGAATGAGGAATATTCCATGAAATAGTGAAAGCTGCAGTAAGATCTTGATGTATTTATGCATGTTAAGTTTTCCCCAGATAACAGTGACGGACGCTCAATGTTACTGTGCTGTATATGTATATATATATATATATATACAGTATATATATATATATATATATATACTGTATATATATATATATATACTGTATATATATATATATATATACAGTATATGCAGTATATATATACTGTGTATATATATATATATATACTGTATGTATATATATATATATATATACAGTATATATATATATATATATGTGTGTGTGTGTGAGTATGTATGTATATATGCAAATATATATATATATATATATGTGTGTGTGTGTGTGTATACATATGTGTAATTGTACGTGTGAACTCTCAAGCATGTGTGTATATATTGAAGAAAACGAAAGTTAATTGATTGTAGTATGTTTACATAATTTGAAGTGTCCATGATATTTTATGAAAAACACTTTTGTGAATATCTACTTTTGCCCTTTCAATTATACTCTCTCTCTCTCTCTCTCTCTCTCTCTCTCTCTCTCTCTCTCGCTCAGATAAAACTATAGCAGCATGCTTAAAATTTACCTATTGCCATGTGGATTCAAAGAGAGATTTTACTTGTAGTTAATTCCATAACAAAATATTTTAGGCAGTCCGATGAAGTTTCGGTTCAGTATCTTTTTCTACTCGAGCGGGAACCAGGGAAAGTAAGGACGGTAATACGTTTTCTAAACTTCAAAGGAAATGAGGTAAATAAATTAGTGATATTTAAATGATGCTCTTTTAGGATAGATTCAGTATATCAGATAGACGAACAGAGTAAGAGTAAATTAGATGTCTTTTGAAAGGCAAAGATCACTTTCCATTTTTAGGCTATCGGGATTTTTTATTTACTTAACCTTTGTTAGTACAGTGCATTGAAAATTGAACCAACTTTTAATTGAGCTTTTCGTATAATTCAACATTTCTTTAAAGAAAACATTACACTTATCTGACAAGGAGATTGTGTTTTCATCTTTTTTTTCATATTTATTTTCTTGATTCTTTTCCTCACTGGGCTATTTTTCTTTGTTGGATCCCTTGGGCATATAGCATACTGCTTTTCCAACTAGGGCTGTGTCTTAGCTTATGATAATAATAATAATAATAATAATAGTAGTAGTAGTAGTAGTAGTAGTAGTAGTAATAGTTTTACGCAATAAGTCATGTGTTGGGATTTAGGAAACCTTTTCTTGATATGTTCCTCATGACAGGCAACAAGTGACTAAACTTTGGGAGAGATAGGAATGTTACTTTCGTTGGGGGGGGGCACCTTTTTGGCAGGTGAATTCCCAACCGTGCCTAAGGATTACGGCTTCGAACACACTTGTATATTTTGATTATCTTTGTATATAATAGAGACGCATGGTGAATAAGACTGGTCGATCTAAAATAATCTGCTCTGAACTGGATACTTTCATTAGTATTGTTATTAATTTTATTGT
>NC_090725.1:273676747-273699247 GCF_036898095.1 Palaemon carinicauda
ATTATCGAGTATGCCACCATAGTAATGGTTGCATGTGGGTTCTCTGTAAGTTGTAGACATTACTTTATATATTTTGCTTTGCTTTGTCATGTTTGAAGGTGTTTCGTGTTAATCTGGGTTTTATATATAAATTTAAGATTAATTTGATTAAGATTGTAAGCACGATTTCATATCATTAAGAATTATTCCCTTTGTGGATACAAAGAAATTTACAATCTTTAGACTGGAAAATGTTGTAGTTGAGAAATTTGAAATATATAGTGTTATGTGAAATTTAAATATCCATGACTAGTCTTCGCATATTTTTTTAATTCTATTTACTTCTTATAGATTTTTTTTTCTAAATAAATTCCCAAAGTGTAGATATTGACACTTAAGAATACAAATTTTTAGAATTTTCAATAGAAAAAATTCCCAAAATGCTAATATGGACACATAAAAAGTTAATTTAAAAAAATAAAACATATTTTTCCAAATAGAATTTCCCAAACTGCAAATATTGACGCTTAAAAATATTGAAAAATATTGATTTTTACATTTTCGAAATGAAACTATTGACACTTAAGAATATTAGTTATGGATTTTTTTGAAAGAACAAATATTGATACTTGAAAATATTAATTTTAAAATTCTGTTCAAAATAAACTCCCAAAAATGCAAATATTGACACTTAAGAATATTAGTTTTTATATTTTATTTAAAAAAATATATATCCAAAATTCAATTATTGACATAAGAAATTCCCAAAATTAAAATATTATTATTCAAAGATATTAGTTATTAGATTTTTTCGACATTTAAAATGTTTTCGTTTTTATATAATTTAATTTTTTTTTCGAAAGAAATTCCCAAAATGAGAATTTTAATATTTAAAGATATTAGTTTTATTAGATTTTTCTCGAAAGAAATTTCCAAGATACAAATATTGACACTTGAAAATATTGATTTTTAGAATTTCTTTTTCGAAAGAAATTTCCAAAATGCGAATATTAACTATTGGATTTGTTTTCGAAATTAAATCCCAAAATGCAACTATTGACACTTAAGAATATTAGTTATTGGATTTTTTTTGAAAGAGCAAATATTGATACTTGAAAATATTAATTTTAAAATTTTCTGTTCGGAATAAACTCCGAAACTTGCAAATATTGACACTTAAGAATATTAATTTTTAAATCTTATTTAAAAAATATATATCCAAAAAGCAAATATTGACATTTGATATTTTTCGTTTCTAATTTAATTTTTTTTTCGAAAGAAATTCCCAAAATGAAAATATTAATATTCAAAAATATTAGTTATTAGATTTTTCTCGAAAGAAATTTCCAATATACAAATATTGACACTTGAAAATATTAATTTTTAGAATTTCTTTTTCGAAAGAAATTCCCAAAATACAAATATTAACATTAAAAAATATTATTTATTAGTTTTTTTTTTCCGAATAAAATTTTGAAAAGCAAATATTGACTCTTTTAAAAAAATTATTAGATTTGTTCGAAAGTAATTCCCAAAATGCAAATAATTGGCTTAGAAATATTTAGTTTAGAACTTTCTGAAAAAAAATTCCAAAATGCAAATATTAACAATTGAAAATATTAATTATTAATTTTTTTCTGAAAGAAAATCCCTAAGTGCAAATATTAGCATGAAAGAAATTCGCGAATGCAAATAATTGACACTTAAAATTTTTTATTTCTATGTGAATTTTTCATTATGTGCATAATGATTAGATTTTTCATTTTTGTGCCTTATCCAGAAATTTATAAAGCTTCATTTAATTCACTCATTTGATATTATGCTTATTATATGTTAATTTTGTGCTTTTCTGTCAATTTTCTAAGTTTCATTTTCAAAAATTATCTTAATTTTACCATCACATTCAATCCACATCTTTCTATTTAAATTATTTTCCTAAAAACGTAATACAGGCACTGAAACACTCCCGCCTCCAACGGTTCTAAATAGAATTCGAAGTGTTTTGGCGCCAGCGGGAAACTTTTAAACCTTTTTGGCGCCAAGTCGAGCACCTCCCCGTTTTGGCGCCATCGGCACCGGACCAACAAAGACTGAGAATCCATGTTGGAGACTCAGCCTCTTTGGCCTGCACGAGGATGTTGGGAGGGGGGCCGGAACACGCGTTTTTCATGCGTGCTGCCCATGGGCTCCACGCCCCTCATCAGTTCTACCTGTGGATGCCATCACACCCGCCCGGATGTCCTGAGCTCCTATGGAGAGGGACATGCACCAAGGTCAAACTGTTATATTCTATTATTAACAATATTAAAAAAGTGCCTGCTGATATAAACTCAAAGAATATCGTATAAATATGGAGCTGTGATTAGCTATGCCCTTATTTATGATACTTTAAGTTGTAGGTTTCCTCAATACGTTCTGTGTTAATTATCGATTAGCATGAAAATGGGGGATTTTTTGCTCTATGTGTGCCACTTGTTGATGTGCATGCACTCATGTGTTACTGACACTTGTTCTGTTTAGTAGCCCATTACATGCAACAGTTAAACAGGCTTAGTTACACCAATCAATGTATGACTAACATTAAACCATATTTAATTTTTTACAGAATCCAAATGCACTCTTTCAACGCTACATTGTAAAAACTTCATGTAAAGATATTTTATACTATCCCCCCCCCCATGGCTATGTTATATTTATTAAAGTAAGTGGTATCAAACTGTCAAGTCTATGTAAGACTAGACCTTTTTAAGGAATTTATTAGGGAATTTTGCAAACCAATAAGTGTTTCACATCTAACAGGTGGGAAATAATAGTTTTTTAGAGGTTTATAATGCATTTTAGATTTTCGGAATGTCACGGAAATACTCGTCAAAGGATGTTCCAAATTGTATCTGAGTTGATAGCTGTGAACTTCAGAACATCTAAGATGTCTGAAATTTATTTAAGCGACAGACAAATTTTCGGGTGAATGTATATATTTTTCTTAGGGGCAGTTTAATAATAATGGATAGAATTTCACATTTGTTTCACTGAGAAATTAGTGTTTTTATGATGCGTGAAAAAATCTCATATAAAAGCAGTTAATACTATCGAGATAGAAATTGGAATAGATAATGGTTATTTAAACATGAAACTAATGTGCTTAATCAGGCTGCCTTCTAGCAGGAATTAGGTATCTCTCCTAAATTACTTTTTAGATTAGTGTTCGATATCTGAGATATTTTAAAAGATGGCATTATGCTCAATCAAAATTATCTTGACAACCCATGGCAGCCTGACTTCTGAACAATGGTTGTAGCGACCATAGAATTCAACTTTATAAGATGAAGTTTATTTTTATCTTGAGGAATGACTATATGAATTATATTATTTAGAGTAATTCCAATAGGGAAATAATTTCAACATATTAACATCGTTTTTATCGAAATATTAATTTACAGGGTTCATTTTCAGACATTATTTTAGAAAATGGATTACGTAATAAGGGTATTTTAGAGCCAGATTATGCGCTTTGCTTTTGAATTAGAGTTGCTAGGAAAGACAATCTCTCTCTCTCTCTCTCTCTCTCTCTCTCTCTCAGAGCTGTTGACTGTTTCCCCTTGTCTTCTTTGCCTTCCTGTCTGCTGTTCCTGTCGCATGGGGAGTGTTTCCTGTATAAGACCGTTACTACAGGAAGAGGGGACAGCATCAGAGTTGCTGAAGGGGGTCTTCGTGTTTGTGCTCTCTCTCTCTCTCTCTCTCTCTCTCTCTCTCTCTCTCTTCATTCTGTTTATTAATTAATGTAAATAAAAGTTTTTGTCAGATTAGAAATATTCTTCGTTAGCATATGTACTGTATTTTTAGAAAATGACTATGCCTTTAAAGTTCTTGTATTAGTGAAATTATTTAGAAGAAGAAATGGCTGGCTGGTTATTTTCAAGATTTATCTATAGAAATTAGAGTACTTTTTTAAAATTCGTGTGTTAGTAATTTTGTCGAATAATTGTAATTGAGGATTGATTTTTACATTTTTCTACGTTAGGAGCATAATGATATGGTTTAAAAAGAATTTTCTAAAAAGAAATAGAATTTTGATGATATTTTTCTTATTCAAATATAAATAATATACAAAATCGGGTTAAATAATTCTAAATGCAATTCTGGATTTAAGTTTTCTATCGAAAATAATATTGGTAGTATTAATCTCTCTCTCTCTCTCTCTCTCTCTCTCTCTCTCTCTCTCTCGTGGGATTTTAATGCTCTAATTGAGATTTGTTTTTCTTGTATCTAATATCAGATAGAATTTTCGGACTTTTCAAAGTAGTAACCAACTGAATTATATATATATATATATATATATATACATATATACATATATATATATATATATATATATGTATATGTATGTATATACACATACATATGTATATATACGTAGGCTATGTATGTATATATAGCATATATATTTATATATGCGTCTGTATATCATATAGATAAAGAGATAAATAGATAGATATCTGTTTTTGCATACAGTACATATAATTGTGTATATATATATATATATATATATATACATATGTATATATATTACATATGTATATATATATGTATATATATATATATGTTTATTTAATTATTTATTTGTAATGAGTCGTTGCAATTCATAGGTTTCGCAATATAATTGTATTGGTGGGACCTATATTCAAACGGCCATGTTTGAGGATTGGTGAGGTTTGAGTAGTTCCGTACTCAGGCTACGAATTTCTGGGACAGCATTCAATCCTGAACTCTCGCTCAAAAGTCCTTCCCGTTGTGAACGGGTACCAGCATCACCTTGGAAAAATATGCAAGGGGCGGGTAAACACCCCGAAGGACGTGCTAAGAAAACCAGTTCTTTTAGCACCACAATTTCAAAGGAAAAGGGTTCAGCGACAAATTTTGTGTATGTATGTGTGTATATATATATATATATATATACTGTATATATATATATATATATATGTGTGTGTGTGTGTGTGTGTGTGTGTATTTATACAGCATGTATATTTTTTCAACAGTGAGTCGGTTTTGTACTTGGTTATATAATGTGAAGAACATCATAGTTCGTTGCTATGTTCACAAGAACTCGTCAGTATTAGTCATTTCATACATCTACACAGAAAGTTCATCAGTATCAGGTCGAACTCCCTATCACACATTTTCCGCTGTCTTGCACTCAGTCATGTCCTCCTTGGATATCAGAACCCTTCATTTCCAACACATCTTCCATACTATATATCCAGCCTCTTTAGAGTCCTTTCTTATCTCCTACTACCTCTAAATTATACGCCTTTTTTATTAACCAGTTCTTGTCCATTCTTTCCACACGACCAAACCACTTTGAATTAATCAGAAACATCCTCTTCCTTTAATTACCTTTATGGATGATTTTCCACGGGTCTAACTTTCATTACTCCATTTTTACTGTTTCTTTTACCCCCATGATTATACTCATACTCTATTTCTCCTCTTGTAGATGCTTTGAAACTGTTTCAAGCTCCTTCACAGCTTATATTCCTATCCAATAATTCCATGCTTACATACATTGCCCTTTTGTTAATCTCTTACATCACCCAATCCATAAAAATTTAAAGAGCCACAGAGACATAACCTACTCTTGACTCAGATCCACTTTCACACCAAACCAGCCACTCTCTTGTCACCGGAACTTTACCTCCATAATCAAACCTTTCAGTTGCTCTCAACAATCTTTTATCTACACCATGTATTGTCAATACCCTCCATATTGTATGTGTATCAATTTTATCATGCCTTTTCTAGGTCTAGTGTATATATGCTGCATGTATCTTTTTCCATTTACTACCCAAATTTTTACGTAACTATTCATTCCCTCTGTCATCTACCTTACTTTATCAAAGAAAATCCTTCCACTCCTTTTCTGAGATACTAGGTAATATATTATACTCCTATAATCCGTACAGTATCATTATTACTTTTAACTTTATGCAATTGAACATATAATTTTCTCAGCCATTCCTTAGGTATCCTTCTCTCAATCCAACAGATTCTAACAACCTTCCGCCACAATTATCAGCCTTACTTTAACCCTTTTAAGGTTTGTATTACTTAGCTTAGCCTTTATTTTTCTTATAACTTCCCCACATAACCTACTTTCAGAATACAAATTCCAATGTTCAATAGCATCTCGCTACTTCTATTCTTTATT
This sequence comes from Palaemon carinicauda, assembly GCF_036898095.1. NCBI lineage: Eukaryota > Metazoa > Arthropoda > Malacostraca > Decapoda > Palaemonidae > Palaemon > Palaemon carinicauda. The sequence goes on from NC_090725.1 coordinate 273,682,932, forward strand.
GTAAGGTCAATATATTCATTATCCTATTTCTCTGCTTTATTGTTATAAAATGGCTTTTATTCTCCCTTAATTTCTCTCTCTCTCTCTCTCTCTCTCTCTCTCTCTCTCTCTCTCTCTATATATATATATATATATATTATATATATATATTGATAGATAGATAGATCGATAGATAGATAGATAGATACATAGATACTTTTAATACCATCCGAATAGTACAGGGAAAAGTGAAAAAAACACGACATAGACAGCATCCGGAAAGGATGTTCGTGACAGCGAAAGGTACTAATTTCCCCTCCTCTGGGAAAGCGAAGCTGCGTTGCATCGGAACTACTTGAGCGTTGCAAAAGGAAATTTCCTACATCGATCGGACGGAAGGAAACGCATTTCTTTTACGCCAGGGTGATGTATGACTATTTCGGTAGAGGTGGTCTATCATTTTGGGTTATTATAAGTCTCCTCTCTCTCTCTCTCTCTCTCTCTCTCTCTCTCTCTCTCTGTGCTCACAAATTGAACTACCAGCGTTCGATCCTTCAATCGGACTAGAAGGGGATGACATGGGTCTGTTTCTCGAACATCCAAAATGTCATGGTTGACCCTAATAGTGAGCTAGTTTACCTGAGAGAGAGAGAGAGAGAGAGAGAGAGAGAGAGAGGAGAGAGAGAGAATAAAAAACAGATGTGCGTAATCAGCACTCCTTTAGAATTTATACCACGAAATAATTAGAAATGGGAGGAGCTTCAACGAGGTAATTCCTACAATACAGGAGTGAAACTATTCAACTATTCACGAGACATAAGTAAAACTGTACTGTATATTCTCCAGTATTTATTATTATTATTATTATTATTATTATTATTATTATTATTATTATTATTATTAGATAAGCTATAACCCAAGTTAGAAAAAACAGGGTGCTATAAGCCTAAGGGTGCCAATAAGGATAAGTAGAAAAATAATCTGTTAATCAGAAGCACATAGATATCAGGTAGGCTATGACTTAATGCTGTCATTTATTTTGCCTTTAATATTGCTTATTATTGATAACTTTTTATTTTCTTCTGAAAGGTGGCGTGTATATTTCGTCGTCCTCAATACGAGCATCTGATTTCTTAAAAATAATCCTGGTGTAAATTTTATTTTTAGTCCTTTTATCATTCTCCTCTATAGAAATAGAAGTTGGTTTTACCATTGGTGGATTGGTGCTTTTTTAAATATCCTTAAAAGCTGAGTTTCCTTATAATGTAATCATGATAGTATCTTTTACCTCCCATCTGTGCTATTTATAACATAAACGTTTATTCTATATTATTTTTACGGGTTTTACATAGATTATATTACAAAAATTTCCCATTGCCTATTCATATCCAAAAATATTCCTTAATGTCCTACATCCTTAGACCACTGGGGGAATGGCATAAACGTTCCAAATGCATCACGTCATTCGTCCAAGTTATTGCAAAGGAAGTCAAAAAGAAAAAAGCGTTACCCGCAGATGTCCGTGGGTCGTTAGTCCGTTCCAGGATGCTGCCCAGGACAATGTCCAGAACATAAGGGCCAACGTTTCTTGTACAAATTAACTCTTGCAGATGCACGCTCCCAAGGGTATTTTTGGGGCATGCGGGCGCGGCTGATTCGCATACCCTGCAGATGTTGATGGGAAGGGTTGAGGCAGAAGGCAGACACAGGCGGTGGGTGGGGGGAAGGGCGGCTGGTGTGGGCGATGAAAGAGAGGATGTGATGTGAGGTAGATATAAGGTAGAGAAAAGGATATGAAAGATTGGAAGATGTGGTAGGGGTAGGAAAAGGCAGGTGATGACAACCTTAATGTCCAATAAAACTGGCCTTTATGTATGAAAGAAGTGAACTGCATAAATACCTTGTGTGAGGGAGGGAAGACAGAGGTAGTTCTTTCGAAGCGATGTCTTGTGTTCAGTGTTTTTTTGGTTATTCGTAGTCGGCTTTTTAATAGCGCTATTTTACATCTCATTAAGCTCCGACGTTATTATATCCTGAAAAACAGAGAGATATAAGCAGAGAGAAAGAGAGACGAGGGAAAGGTGATGATTTAGGATTTTAGGTGATGTGGTGTTTTTTTAGGCAATGGTTTTGAAAATATTTTGTTAGAGAGAGAGAGAGAGAGAGAGAGAGAGAGAGAGAGAGAGAGAGATTATTTGCAAGTTGCAGATTTATGTGAGTAATTTTTTGAAATAAAAAAAAATGCTGGAGATTACCACTGTGTTTGCGATACTAGAATATATCTTACTGAAGAGAGAGAGAGAGAGAGAGAGAGAGAGAGAGAGAGAGAGAGATATTATTTGCAAGATGCAGATTTACATAGGTATTTTTTTTAAATAATTAAAAATGCTGAATATCACCACTGTATTTTGCCTTAATAAAATATATTTTATTGAGGAGAGAGAGAGAGAGAGAGAGAGAGAGAGAGAGAGAGAGAGAGAGATTATTTGCAAGATGCAGATTTATATAGGTATTTTTTTAAATAAAAAAATGCTGAATATCACAACTGCATTTTGCCTTAATAAAATATATTTTATTGAGGAGAGAGAGAGAGAGAGAGAGAGAGAGAGAGAGAGAGAGATTATTTGCAAGATGCAGATTTATATAGGTATTTTTTTTAAATAAAAAAATGCTGAATATCACCACTGTATTTTGCCTTAATAAAATATATTTTATTGAGGAGAGAGAGAGAGAGAGAGAGAGAGAGAGAGAGAGATATGAGGGTGGTAAATTCACTTTCAGTTAATCTTCCTGACATGTGGTATAGACGATTTTTAAAGAGATAGGAACTATTTAAAGACCATGATGGCTCTTTAAAGGAGACGCCGGAGATATCCTTGAGGAGGACACATGCGGGTCCGTCTGGGAGCATCTGCCCCAGTGACTTATTATTGTGCGAAAGAAAGAAGGAAGACAAAGGGAAGTGAGATGGGGAAGAGACCGGAAGGAAAGATGCGTTTTGGGAGGCGGGAAGAGGATGTAGCAACTGAGAAAACACAGAAAGAAATGAGGGTATTATTACGAATAACCGCTATAACAATAACCGTTCGCGCGTGCTCTCTCTCTCTCTCTCTCTCTCTCTCTCTCTCTCTCTCTCTTGTTAGTCAGGACGATATAAAACCAGCATGTAAAATATACAGCGTCTAAGCCAATTTGAGATATAAAAGAATTTCTTTTTTTCATTTAAATTTTCAACATTATGAAGGTATCTAAATTCGACTATCATTACGAGGATACATCGATTATTTTTATTATGTCATCAAAACATGACTACATTCTTGTTTGCAATAAAGGTAATTCGTTTCACTTTATAACTCAACTCCTGCTCCAAAGCCTTACCTCAGGCAAGGAGGATATGTTTTGTGTTGGGTTATAAGGACGTCTTTTGTAGTGGCATTACTGATTTGAAGAAGCCTTGTGTAAATGATATCTCCTTTAATTGATATCTGATGGATGTCGATATAAATTGGAAAAATTTTCTTTAAAGAAATCCACCACGTTGTCATTGATGTCTTCCTTAATTAAATCGTTTTGCGCAGTCAAATTATAAGCCTTCGACAAAGCAACGGCCGCAAGTCCATATAAATGTGAAAACACTACAATTAATAATAATAATAATAATAATAATAATAATATTTCAAGAACGAGTAAAGGAATTTTACTGAAAATAGATGTAAATATTTACTGAGTGGCTCCCTCCACTTGATAAACTTACTAACGCAGTCGAGCTCTTTATTGTTTTAAATACAGTAACTTTAGCGCATATGGATAACTTAGCAGTAGTTGTTATAAACGTCTTATTGTTGAAATTTTCCCATGGAGTTACAAAGTGGAACACTACTCAATTTTATTTCTATAATCAATTATCTAATTATCTGATTTAAAATTAAATTGTCAATGATTATTTGAATCGAAGCATGACTGTGTCCCCTAAGCGCTAGAGGTATTCATGAGAAAACATTTTTTTTTTTTTTTTGTAATAAATAACTAACTTACTTTAACGTATGACTTGAACGCTGACGATACCTCAGCAAGACTAACATGACTTTATAAGTAAAAGAATGGTCGACCTTTTCTAGCTCATGTGACGTTAATATCTACTCTCTTTGATGAGTAAGAAGAACAATGAATCCGTGTGATAAGATAAATGGTACTAAAATCATCACCTCTCGGGAATCGTAAATTTAGATTATCCAGACACTTATCAAACCCCTATTTTTTATGTTTTGTTATTTATTTGGGTTTCTGAAAAGATAATTTTCACAAAAGGGTAACTAGGTTTACATAATTTTCTCTATTTATTTTTAAAAGACTTTATTGTTAATGTTATAAAAGTACCCTTTTTGCTTCTGTACTTCATGTCTTTTAGACATTGAAACACCGCGCACTTCCCTGCTTTGTAGAGAGATAAGAAAGGAGACATTTCAATGATGAAAAATAAGAAGCTCTCTTAACTTTTAGGGTGGATTTTCAACTAGATGGGTTACTGAATGGACCTAACGTGGGATGCCTTAACGTAATGAAATGGCTTGTGCAACGCCATGATCAGAAAAGTAGTACTAGATAGGGGCAGTGCCACCCATACTAGGTTGGTATACTGTGAGCGATCAGACGAAAATCTCCCACCATCACCAATCCGCTTTTGCTAGCATGGTGATAAAAACTGACCAAACCCAGACATGAGTTGGCCTGTCTGAGGCCTTTGTCTTGCTGTGCGCTAAAAAGGCTGCATTTGTTGTTTTGTTTTATGTTTGTATATATATATATATATATATATATATATTCATTTATTTATTTATATATTCACTAGTCATCTTTTTCTCTTTGAAGCCTCAGGAGAGTTGTTTAGCTACCTGGCTTTTCAGTAAACCTTAAGGGCGAGACTCATAACACCACACCCTCTCTTTGACCCACAGAAAATGTACCCATTTCCAACCGGATCTGTCTATGAGCAATAGGTTGGAATTGAACACTGTCGTATAATAGAAATCCACATCTGGAACATAAAATATATAACCATATATACAGTCTATATATATATATATATATATATATACTGTATATATATGTGTGTGTGTGTGTGTGTGTGTGTGTATCATCATCCTCATCCATTACTAGTCAGTCCATTGCAAAACAATGGCCTTAGATATGTCCTTCCACTTGCGTCTGTTTATGGTCTTAGTTCGTCAATCCATCGTCTTCTCTTCCTTCCCCTGCTTCTTTTGTAATCTTTAGGGATCCATTCTGTTATTCTTAATGTCCATCTATTGTATGTTGTTCTCAATATATGTCCTGCCCATGTCCATTTCTGTTTCTTACATGTTAGAATATTCTCTACTTTAGTTTTCTCTCATATTCATGCTGTTCGCTTTCTGTCTCTTAGTGTTATTCCCATCGTTATTCTTTCCATACCTCCTTGAGTTGTAACTAGAGTTGGTTCTAAGGCTTTAGTAAGGCTCTAAGTTTCTGATACAAATACTTATAGGACCATCTGATTAAAAACTTTTCTTTTTAAAGAAAAGGGCATTTTAGTTTTCATAATCTTACTTTTTTTGTCATTTGCTCTCTATCCCACGGTTATCCTTCATTTAATTTCGGTCTTGGGTCCTGGGAAAACATCAAATGTTTTTCCTAAGTACGTATATTCATTAATAATCTCTAGAGGTCGGTACATAACTCTTATTTGTTGTCTATCCGAATTTCCATTGAATAGTGTCTTAGTTTTACTCCATTCATTTCAGTCCTACATTTCTGCTTTCTCTATTCAAATCTATCTTCTTTTGTAATTTCTCTCATGATTCACTAAACCACTATGTCATCTGCAAATCTTAAGTTGTTAAGATATTCCACATTAATATTAATTTTCCCAATCTAAAATCTTAAAAACTTCTAAGCATGCTGTGAATAATTTATGAGAGATGGCGCTCCCGTGTCTAACTCCTTTTTCAATTGGACTTTCTCACTATTTTCATATAGTTTCAGGATTGCTGTACTTCCTGTATAGATATCATCTTCAAGTGCGTTACTATAAGATTCATGTATGCCTTGTCTTTGATGGTCTTTCATTACTACTGAGGTTTTGACAGAATCAAAAGTTTTCTCATAGTTTATGAATACCATACGTAGTGGTTTGTCGAACTCTGTTGATTTTTCCACCAGCTGGTTAATTACGTGGATATGATCAGTTGCTGTGTGTCCACTTCTAAAGCTTGTGTGTGGGCGCCTAGGGGATTACGCAATGTTCTTTAACAGGAAATAGCTAAAGTAACTTTATAGAACTCATTTGTATTTATAGGTTTGATTTTCTTATTGGAAATTCACCTTTGAGAAATATACTGAGTCTCTCTTCTTCAACTACGAAAAAATATGTATGGTGTACAAGGAAATCTCTCAACTTCTTGAAGACCTGTCTATCCTAGATAAATGTTTAATTCTACTCGGGTTTGAATATACTGTACTTCTCTTTAATCTCCAACTGCTACTCTCATCTTGAATGGTTAGACAAAAAATTGTGGTGTAGTGAAATCCAAATCCCATATCTGGACATTATCTTCCGGTACCTGTCGTTCGGTTAGCTCATTGTTTGATTGTATATACGTTTTTCCTAATTCTGACCATCATCTGTATTCAGATATCTTAAGAGTAGGCCTATATCATCCATTAATAGGTATACAGTTAATTATAAAAGTTTTGAATTTTCATGCATAGGACTCAATACTACTTAGAAATATTTTAGAAGTTTTATTCTACTTGTGTTCAAATTGTGGTTTGATTCTGCTTATCAAATATATGAATTGGTGGATTTTCAGAAGTTCAGACTTGGTGCTAATTTTTTTTAATTGAACAGATTGATATGAGTGCCATTCCATGTTTTCTTTGTTACATATTTATTCAACATGTTTTATTTTTTCTACTTCTCTTTTACAGTTTATTCTTTACTCCATAGTTTTTCTTCCCTTTGAACTGCATTCCTATTATGACCATTGGGCTCTTAGTATTCTGCTTTTTTTTTTTTCTTTTTTAAGTAGGATCGAAACTGGGCTTAATATACTGATAATGATGATAATATTGTAATAATTGTAGTGATAATAGTAGTAACAATTATGATAATAATCAGCAGCTATATATTTTGAAAAAATCCCAGTTGTTGGCCTGAAGACTTGTTTTGGTGACGTATTGATTTTCTTGTAGCTAAATACTACCAATCAAATTTCAATAGGAAATTAGTAACTACCGCCATAAAGAATATCATATAGAAAAGCAAACGTTTTGAGACTCTAGACATTTTGACTGATTCAATGAATGTAACGAGATTTTAGGTAAAACTCGGAACATAAGAAACGCATTGTGTCGAGTAGAAATAATATGAAACTAATAGATCAAACCTTGAAAATGGGAACAAGATATGCACATAACACAAAAATTTTATAAATCTATAAAGTCCTTTAAACATAAAAGGAAACAACTAATTTCAGTTTAAAAAAAATGAGGTGGCTAAACTTATACTTATGGAATATCATATCCCGAACAAAAAGAAAATTGAATATATAGTGAATAAAACGGCACATGACTAAACCGGCGACAAATGGAAAATTGAATAAACAAGGAGAAAGAATAAGGCTTAGAAACTTGAGTGATTAATGCAATTGGTAATGACAGCCGTAGATAGAAGAATGTGATGTTTATCTATGACTGATGAAAGAAGCAAACAAACAAACGAGCCACACACGTCTTGCACAAGAGCATATGAGAGTCCCGGACTTAATATTTTCACATAAGATATTTGTAGTGCTCTCCATGGCAAGCTGAAGTACTTACAAGAGGGTTACGGGTAATGCTGGCTAATAGTGGCTAAGAGGTCACGCTATTGCTGAAGATCTACATCCCGCTGCGACCAACATTTAATGATAAGCGCTCTGCATACGTACGTACATACATACATACAAACGAGCGTATGGCATTGGCAAATAGTAAAAGGAATTTCCTTTTCCCTCTTCGATTATTTTTCAAATTATAAAACACCCTACCAGAGTTACCCCCTCACCTATAAACCTGCAATAGTTTAGATTTTTTCCTTCAAAGATAAAATTTAACAAGACTATCCATACTCTAATCTTGATGTTTCTTGCTGAATGATCAATGTCTGGCAGAAAAGAGAGAGGATGAATTGGGTTTAATTATTCTAAAACGCACTAGATTGCAAACTATGAAATATTAATAATACGTATGTCTTCCATTCAAACTCTTATATCAGTGGTATTTTAAATTGCTAAGCATGAAAACATTCTCTCTCTCTCTCTCTCTCTCTCTCTCTCTCTCTCTCTCTCTCTCATAAAACCTAAGAAAATGAAACAATGTAGTCATTAAAAAGGATCAGCTACACATCTTCCTTGAATACACTTACCGTAGTAATGTCTATATTTAAAGATGAAGGACAGTATCCAGGCACTATATGGCTTCTAAAGTCTTTTTGATGAGGTTTTGATATTGGTTGTCATTTCCCCTTCTGCAACAGGTGGCATTTTTACTATCTATGGTCTCAATCAAGTGGGAATCGGAATATACAATACACTAATAAAGAATAAGGCACAATATTTAATGTCATTTGCATATATCAAGAGAAGATAAACTACCCAAGACCATAAGCAGCACACCTATGGCTCTAAGATTCTAGGTGTAACTGCAATTTCGTATCATTTTCTGATTAAGAGAGTAATCAAAATTTTGAAAGTTATATGCTGTTTAGTAAAAGTGTTTGAAAAATAGGACTGTATTCTTTTTAAATTTTGCTGACAGCTATTTGTAATGTTAATATGTATTTCTTATTCACTGGTGATGAAAACTGGCCCAACCCTAGACATGAATTGTCATGTCTGGGGCTTTGTCCTGCAGTGGATTAGACATTGCTGCATTTGCTGTTAAATATAAATATATATATTTACACAACATTAACATTTTTTTCTATTTTGGTAAACTAATCATTGATAAACCACATACTCTCTCCTTCCAATGTCATCCCGGTGTCTGGCATCAACCTAAATAATTGCCGAGAAAATTTAAATTTCCCAAAAATTTTCGTGTCAGAAGTGGGATTCGAACCCACGCCCTCAGAGAGGACCAGAAAGCCCAGTTTTACCCTTTTATCGGAAGGGAAGATTTATCTTGAGTCTGGCGCCTTAGACCACTCGGCCATCCTGACATATAGTGCAATAACAAGTTTAACCAAACCTACCTTTAAAATGTGATTTTTTCTTTTTTCAATTTTATGGAATGATATGACAATTGTTTGGGTCGATAAATCGAAAAAGGAAATATTCAAATGAATTGGTAATACTCTGAACAAACGTGGTTTTGTAAACAAATGTACATATTTAATAATGCTTAGGGTCTATTTATAAAATTTTCTCAAAGAAAGTGTATTGTGAACATACATTGAAACCTAAAACAATTTCATCTTCAGCTGCTAAAGAAAAAAAAATAGAAAAAATAGCTTTAATTCACTTTATGTAAGACTAGTCTTCAAGGAACGGTATCAGGTGTTAGCCCTAAAAAGTATAAGCAGGAAAGAATGTCACCCAGTAACATAAAAACGCCAGGGGTAATGCTTCGGGGGGGGGGGGGGGGGGTAGCGAAGCAAATACCTGTGTGTACAAATCAACACTTAACGGGGTTTCCCGGACAGGTGCAGAAGAAGTTGATGGGCAGGAAAGACATGATAAAAGGACAAGACTTGGTGAAAGGTTTTGGGGGATTAGGAAATGAATAGCACAGGACGCTTGATCCTTAAATAATCCCCAAAGCGTAACATCTCTTACCCTTTCAAGGACCCCAGAGGAGGCATTGAAAGCTGGGGACGCCAACTACAAAATGTGACCACACAGTTACCTGCATATGATCCTTACCTTACTCACACACTCACCTTTTGCACCTGAGTCAGGGCTACCGCTTTCAGTACGAAGGGAGGGGGAAGGAGGTGGGGGGAGGGGGAGGGAGGGAGAGGAATGAACCTCTTCATGAAATGCCTAACGGTGGCTGAGACCAAAGAAATAGTTAAGTCTTGAAATGGAGATTCGTTTTTTTATTGAATTGTAAGAGGATGAAAAGACATTCCAGCCATTTAAGCAGTATCGTACAGTCACTACCTACATTCAAAATTCTGATGTTAAAAAGGGTAAGTATATCAGGCTGATAACACTTTTAGTATATCAAAGGATTTGTCCTTGAAATGCTTTTTGTGTAGAAGAATTTATTTGATGAACATTCTGGATGTGAAAGTATATTTTTTATGTTTGGAATTGTCTACAATTAACATGATTTATAATGAATTATTTATTAATATAACATCATAATACAAGACTACATTAATGTAATTCATAATCTTGTGAAATTCCAAAAAATAGTTTGATGTATTTTTTTTTTGTGTGTATTTTTGCAAGGTCCCTGGTTTATATTATCCTATTTAAGAAAGAAATATTTGCTCTACAATTTCAACATGATAATCTCCCCAAAATAATATAGAACAGTTGTTTGACTATATATATATATATATATATATATATATATATAATTTTTTCTTTTTTTTCACCGGTCACGCTGAGCGGCACTGTCAGACGTATAATTACTCGATCTCTCCTCGTTCCTCAACAGGGGAGAGGAAGTAGATGTACCCTGGTGAGACGGGGTACCCCAAGAGGTATAGTCGGAAACCACAACTGCAGTGTTGTAGTTAGGAAAAGGTGAGGGAGTGGAAAGGCTTGAATGTGTGTGTACAAATCTCTAGATATTTAGCTGTCATTTATAACGGGTCAAATACACTAGTTAAACAAAATTTAAAAGTACAATAATGTAATAACTAGACAAGTAGTAAAATATATAACTAGGTTAATTGTAGTAATAAAAAATCAACAATTGGGGAAATTTGTAAAAGTAATTTTTGACTGTAGGCTGTAATTTAAAAAACTGCCCACTGCTGCTGGTTACTCGTACTAGAGAGAGAGAGAGAGAGAGGAGAGAGAGAGAGAGAGAGAGAGAGAGAGAGAGAGAGAGAGAGAGAGAGAATGCTTCATAGCCAAGTAAAGGGTTACCGTAGTATAACCGAATGCAAAATATCATTATTAATAGTGAAAAGGAATAAAACATTTGATACTGTACATAGATAATTTTCACCAACAGTATAATTGGATTTAAGGAAAGACTTGATGGATATAATTCCTGAAATCGGTGTCTCCTAATACTCATATTAAATTTCATGTGGCTAGAATATAAGTATCATATGAATATAAAAATTACACTTGAACTTCAGAATCAATTTAAACTTTCTTATTGCGCTCTCTATTAACAGGCTTCTCTCTTCAACTTTTTTTCGGTGTCGCTTGGGACCACTCTGCTTTAGCGTGTAACCTAGGATTTTGCGGTCTGTGATACACGTAAAGCTGTCTGCTTTTCTTGGTAGTTCCCCTCTCCATTATTCTTTACCCTGATTCAATCCTTGATGCTACATGAGACTACATACCTATTACAACCTTGGCAGTAATTTGACCGTGTCATTTATCTATATTTAGACCTCTCTACCTCCAGCTAATATCTTTATGAGTATTACTCGACTAGTTCTTTACTTCAGTTTGCATAATTTGGAATATCTGTGACATATGGCAAGATGTGCCGTTTCTGGTAATACCAGAAGAAAATGTAGAACACGGTATTGGGAAGTCTCAATCTTTTAGATTTAGTCTAAATGCGCATACTATTATCCTCGTAGGTTTATTGTAGTTGATATGTAATTAGGACATTAAAGAATGGGAAAATATATCTTGATGCCCGTTGCCGAAGCAAATACTCTAGTAGTTTACATACATGTATGAAATGCGCAATTTAACACATTAGAAATTCATTGTGCTTTGCAAGAATCTTCTTATACATAGCAGATGGTAATTGTTCAACTAAACGCAGTAATCATAAAGCAATTAGAAAGGTCATCACTTGAAGGATTACCATAAGCAGCGAAAGAAGTAGAGCAAAAGGTCTTTTATAGTTCGTTTCCTTACAGTTCCAATTATTTTTTTACACTTTGTTTTTCAATTTTCTCTGAGGGTATAAAAAGTGTTGAAAATAACACAAAATTAATATGTATAATAAAAAATCGTGTCTTAACTTCAAGTTAAATCTGATAGTCAACACATAGGGAGAGAAAAAGAGAAAACATTCCTATTAAAATAAGATACAAAAAAAGATTAGAATCAGATTAATGAACGATTACTGCATACCTAAAGCCCAAAGATCTGCTAGGTTGTCAGGATTCCACTTAGTGCTTATATTTACAAAATAAATATACAAGTTTTTAAAAGGTTTGTAGATTTATGAAGAGGTAATTATTGTGGAAGTTTTATTACAAAAGGGGCTCACCCACGATTTAACATGAATGGGAATAATATAGAGCAACAAGCTTCTTTTCCAGGTCAATCTAGATATCACTCGTATACATTATAAAAAGTTAGGCATGAAAACTACTCAGAAACACCGGACATTACAATCCTGTGGTAACTGGTAATCTGTTCAGATCCTTCCCTGCACTAGATCGTTTTGCATGTTGGATAATGTTTCGTTGTATGCAACAGGAAATGTATGTAAGCCTCTCTAGATGTTTTGCCTTGATTGAAGGAAATCAAAACGAAGTCTTAAAGGAGAAATAAATACCAAAGACTTATCTGTTGTGCCATCATTTTTTACATCCAATTTTCAAAACTACTTTATCAGCCATTCTCTATCCCTGGAACTACAAACATGCATGTGGTGATCTGAGATCCTTTATCCCCTGTTTCCCCCGATAAAATCAGCACTTCGTTTTCCAAAACCTGAATTTTGTGACTGGTCTTATCTCTTGAATTGATAGGTTGCAAACTTGATTTCAACCACTCTGGTTGTTAGGATACTCGGAAAATGATGTTAAACAGAATTTAGAATTCTTCTCTCTCTCTCTCTCTCTCTCTCTCTCTCTCTCTCTCTCTCTCTCTCTCTCTCTCTCTCTCTCTCTCTCTCTCTGACTGACTGAGTCATTTCTAAAATTGTTGAGAGACTAAGAAGTTCTCTTATCTCTGGTCCAACTTGATGTTGTTTATTATCTCATCTGAACTTCGAGGTCTGGATATCTCCAATGATTTTTCAACAATTATATCAAGTTTTTCTTGTCAGACGTTTTTATTGTCCAAAACCTTTGATTTTACAAGATACTTGTGTCGATATGTTTTTGTTGTAGCGGATGATGCTACATCTCTTAGCGTTGGGCCAGGGACTCTATTAATATTTTTTCCTAAAGCTGATAATGAGCGTGTTCTTTTAGTGCCCTCATTGACAATTAAGTTGAAACTTTCTTATTTAAAAGAAGAGTGCCTTGCAATACCGGACACTTTCCAATTTCATGAAAAAATGTTGCTTCCGTCTTTTCTCACTTTCTTCAGGAATTGTTCTTGAAGTTACTTAATGCTTGCCTCATATAATTACGTGCCTCTGGTTCCACATGTAGACCAATATTATACTGAATATAAATTATACAGATTACTAGCAACGTATCACTACGGTAAAGTAAAAGATGGATAAAGATATTGTGATACATTTTCTGTGCAGCAAGCAAGTCTAAGCTTTATATACTGTAGTTTCAAGTAGCATTCTGGGACGTAAAATAATTTATCTTTCTAATGTCATATGTATATGTATATATATATATATATATATATATATATATATATATATATATATATATATATATATTATTAATTGCTAAGCTACAACCCTAGTTGGAAAAGCAGAATGCTATAAGCCCAGGGGCTCCAACAGGGAAAATAGCCCAGTGAGGAAAGGAAACAAGGGAAAAACTAAATATTTCAAGAATAATAATAAAACAAATATCTATGTAAACTATAAAAACTTTAACAAAACATGAGGAAGAGAAATTAGATAGAATAGTGTGCCCGAGTGTACCCTCAAGCAAGAGAACTCTAACCCAAGACAGTGGAAGACCATGTATATATATATATATATATATATATATATATATATATATATAAATATATATATATATATATATATATATATATATATATATATATAATATATATAAATATATATAGGTGTATGTTTATGTATATATACACACATACACATATATAGATAGAGAGATAGAGAGAGAGAGATATAAATATATAAAGTGCATATTCTAAAGAACATATCTTGGTCGAACAACTTATGCATGTTCTCTGCAAATTGATATTATCGTTTTCCAGCATTCGCGTTCAAGGAAGTTTCATGGCAAAACAAAAAAAACCGCAACTCTCAATATGTTGCAGTTGCACCAGGTAATACCAGCGTAGCTGAATGGTAGCACTCCCTGTCCCTTCAATAGACCTCAGAGAGCATAGTAGCGCTTTATGGGCGTCATATAAGATCATATTTTCTGCCCCTTATTCCCTTTAGGCCTCTCTCTCTCTCTCTCTCTCTCTCTCTCTCTCTCTCTCTCTCTCTCTCTCTCTCTGTCTCTCTCTCTCTCTCTCTCTCTCTCTCTCTCTCTCTCCTCTCTCCTCCTCTCTCTCTCTCTCTCCTCCAGCTATGACCTGCCTCCCTTCATCGCCGTCTACATTATCATAAGAAGCAAAAGTATCACCGCCGACATTAACATAATAATACACACATGTATCCTGGAGTCGCTTTTAATCCCGTCATTATGAGATTTCTGAGCCTTTATATATCTTTTCTCTCCGTTTACGTTCAAGCCTCTCAGTAGTAGTTCGGTTTGAGTTACTGAATAAGGATATTTTTTTTTTATAAATATACATATTTAGATAAATAGTAAAGATTTCAATTGTAAATACAGTATATGTAAAATAAAAAATTATTCTTGTAAGTGTATTATGATGTATAAATGTTATAAATTGTAGGACTGTAAATGTGTATTTCATATTAAACGATAAAAAAAGAGATAAGTAATAGAGTTTCAGGAAGGATTCAGCTCAGAAAGAGTGCATAATGCTCCATCTTTTCTTGTTGAAGACGTTGTGTGAATAATGCTTAGATTGATAAGGACAAAAGTGATTTCTTTTGACCCTCTTTATTGCTTCTAGTGTCGCGTTTTGCAGTTTGGATTCCCATATGAGATCATATATTATTATTATTATTATTATTATTATTATTATTATTATTATTATTATTATTATTATTATTATTATTATTATTATTATTATTATAAGATTTTAAATGATAACTCTGTTGCTAGTTCTTCTTTTCCTTCTTTCCTTTTTAATGTTAGGAAAATCCTGGTTGATGATGCCCTTGCCTTTTCTTATTATTCTTTTCAATCTTCCTCCTCTTTATCATGTTATTATTATTATTATTATTTTTATTATTATTATTATTATTATTGTTATTATTATTGTTGTTGTTATTATCATTGTTATGATTTTATCATTATTATAATTATTATTATTATTAATATTATTATTATTATTATTATTATTATTATTATTATTATTATTGTTGTTGTTATTATCATTGTTATGATTTTATCATTATTATAATTATTATTATTATTAATATTATTATTATTATTGTTAGTATTATTTTATTATCATTATTATTATTATTATTGTTATTATTATTATTATTTTATTATTAATGTTATTTTATTATTGGTGTTATTATTATTATTTTATTATTTTTATTATTATTATTGTTAGTATTATTTTATTATTATTATTATTATTATTATTATTATTATTATTAATGTTATTTTATTATTGTTTTATTATTATTATTATTATTATTATTATTATTATTATTATTATTGTTATTGTTTTATTATTATTATTATTATTATTATTATTATTATTATTATTATTATTATTATTATTATTATTATTTCAAGGACATTGTCCTTTCTCCCTCTTTCCCTCTGACGCATAAGAGGCGACCTAGGCGATGATTTTGGCTCTTGCGCGGAGGAAAGGGGAGGTGGTAGAATTAGTCAGAGTTAGCCGCAGGACTTGTCGACCAAACATATAATTTAACAACCTGATAACATCTGGGGCGAGTCTCCACTAGCCACTGGTTGTGGCGCTGTAGAACTGGTGGTTATGTTATCATTATCATATTCGGCTCACGGGCAGATGCTCGATAAATTATCTCAGCAGATTCATAAATTTATTTTTATCTCAGATATTTACTTTTTGATTAAATTTAATCTTAGGGTAATTTTTCCTCTATACGGTCATTAGGTAATGGTTTTTTATATATTTTTTCTTATTGGATGAGTT
>NC_090725.1:273704247-273711747 GCF_036898095.1 Palaemon carinicauda
AAAAAAAAAAGATATTCTTGTGCGTACATTTTGTGTTTATATATACTTCATATCTATATGTACATATAATGTTCAGCCTTGTTCGCAGGTGTTTTCATACTGATGAAGCATCTTCAATAATTACTCATGTTTAAATGCCGTATAAGAAAAAGGTAAACGGTGATTAAAAGAAAAGCAGGTTATTGCTTTTCAAATCAATGTTTGGCGTTAATTGGCTTTCTCAACATTTCCAATTCTCAACATTATATATGCAAATCTAATAGTAAGTAAACTATTCCTCGTTCTAAACCTGGCATCATCCTCGGCTTACCAGATATGTTGCTGTCCCTCATTAATACTGATCGCGTAATGTCATGCTGGGCCGTTTCAATATTATAGGTTGAGTTGAGTTTTTATTATTAACACTTTTGAATATTATTATTATTATTATTATTATTATTATTATTATTATTAATATTATTATTATTATTACCAGCCATGCTATAACCCTAGTTATAAAAGCAGTATGCTAGAAGCACAAGGCCTCCAACATGGAAAAATAGCTCAATGAGGAAAGGGAATAAGGAAATGTGAACTCTTGTTGTATAAATTGCACGTATGATAACGATAAAAAAAAAATCTGATAGACATAATTTCCATGGATTGTAAGACGTCCTGTCTCCCGAAAAAGAAGGAAAATCCTTCGTCCCATAAATAAGATTGACGTGTGTAATTACAGTACTTCAAACCAAGGCCGTTGACCACAGCTATTGATATCACCTCCCTCTCAATTTAGGAGTCTTCATTACATCTTTTTGGCGTTGTGGGAGAGATAACCTTAAGATTTTATTTAAAAAAGAAAGATAAAAAAAAAAATAAGGTTTATGTAGTGAAGGATATTTAGATCTACTTATTCGTTGTTGAGAGTATCACTAACAGTAGATATAGATAATAGATTACTTTTCAGAGTATGGTTTACTGGGATTATAGATGTATAGAATTATGAAAATCACTATTTGAAACATCTGTTGAAAGTTTTACTGAAGGCTTTCTCGGTTATTGAAATGTCCATGTTCCTCCATATTCTTTGGAATATCAATTACACATTGGAGAATATTCTCTCTCTCTCTCTCCTCTCTCTCTCTCTCTCTCTCTCTCTCTCTCTCTCTCTCTCTCTCTCTCTCTCTCGCGGGATTTTTAGCTCATTTTACCTTCGTTTTTATATCTCCATATAATCATGCATAATGGGGGACCATACGAAAACCAAGAATCTGAGGGTTAAATGTTAAACCTAATCCCATTTTTAAGAAGAGTTGTTGGTAATAGAATGTCAGGTTACGATTTAAAAGATGTTGCCTTAATGATGCTTGTAATTTAATTCAACTCTCTCTCTCTCTCTCTCTCTCTCTCTCTCTCTCTCTCTCTCTCTCTCTCTCTCTCTCTCTCTCGTCTTAATCCTATTATTGAGGCCTGTCATCTCATATCAACATTAGCCTGTCATCAGCATCCTTGCTTTTATCCTAACCGAAGGCAGGCCTAAAGGGTTACAGTGGAGCCTATCTTGACAGGGGTAAGCTTAGGCCTATAGAATTAAAATATTATGGAAACCCCTATCCTGCTCTAACACAAAACAGGTACCAGGTACCTGCAATGTTTATTTTTCTTTCGCATGTTTTGTTTTCATAAAACGAATTTTGAATTCAAATATTAATGTTCACTAGGCTCTATTTTTAAACTATAATGGTTGTTCTGTTACCCTTTTTACCTTCACAATTAACTGATATCTCTCTCTCTCTCTCTCTCTCTCTCTCTATATATATATATATATATATATATATATATATATATATATATATGTGTGTGTGTGTATATATATATATATATATATATATATATATATATATATATATATATATATATATATATATATATAAAATAACTATTTAGAGAGATAAAGATATACAAACGTCCACTGATAAATTTACTGCATAATCGCAGAGATTTACGCATGAGATGATTTTTTAAAATAATCTGCATTGTCTCACAAACGCAAGTGTATATAAGTATATACATATATATTCAGTATATATAGAGTGTATATACTGTATATATATTGTGTGCATATACATGCATATATAAATGAATTTATATATGATGAAAAACAACATAGTATCCTATTGAAATAAAAATAGATTTCTACCGCACATAGGGATCAAACTCTAATCTCTTCAAATGAAAGACAAGGTAGCTAGCAATCATGCCACCATAGGCTCTGAATAAAGTCTGAACATATAGTAAGCCCCAACTACATATCAGTATTTGCTTGTTGAGGTCATAGTTCGACATGCCTTGGTAGACAGGGAATTTCGGTAAAAGTGTTCTCATTTGGTAAATCCTGAAATACAGTTAGCACTTACAGTAGGTTCCTAGTCGTTTAGAATCTCTGGTGGTATAGCTACTTTTGCTTTCGGTTGAAGAGACAAGGGTTCGAGCCCAATATGAGTTAAGTATATATATATATATATATATATATATATATATATATATATATATATATATATATATATATATATAGTATATATATATATATATATATATATATATATATATATTTATATATATATATATATATATATATATATATATATATATATATATATATATATATATATATATATATGAAATATACCAGCATGAAAATTATTTCACTTCCTTGAAAGACTTTGCCACCTTAACATTTAATATAAAATTTTAGGATACATTTCAAACTGATTATTAAATGTAAGAAAGCACATGGTAGCAAAGTCTCTCATTATATGCAGAAAAGCACACACACGTGTGTATATATATTTCCATATTTAGTATGCACACATTTGTATGTATATATATATATATATATATATATATATATATATATATATATATATATATATATATATATATATACATGCATATACTTTATACATATATATATACATATATATATATATATATATATATATATATATATATATATATATATATATATATATATTTATATAACTACATTTATATATATATATATATTTATTTATATATATATACAGAGAGAGAGAGAGAGAGAGAGAGAGAGAGAGAGAGAGAGAGAGAGAGAGAGAGAGAGAGAGAGAGAGAGAGATAAAGTTTAAATTATCTAGATAACCCATAGGTTGCAAGGTCAGGTAATCATTATTACAAAACTACACCGTTCAATTTTTTTTATCCCCAGAAATATAAGTTGAGGATTTTCTAGGCTTCCTTAAAATACTCTATGATTCCACTATCAAAATTCCCCATTGGCTGTTGCCACAATAGAAATACCTCCGTAAGGGTCATATTTCTAGGATTATGTTACTGGTCCAAGGAGTAGACCATAAAATATAGGAGCATGGTAGTTGGAAAATCTATTCGTAATCCTCTTCCTGTAAACTTTTACATTGTGTTGACCTGAGTTAGTGGATAAGCGGTAAATGTTTAAGACATATGCTGTCCCATCCAGCTATTGATATTTTCAAAAAAAATCAGTAATAAAGGATTCCATTTGTAAATAAAGTTTATCGTTTTATCAATTTGAAAATTTTAGTAGTTCAAACTTGCAGCAAACGTTTTTATGTTGAACAGTCTGACGTAAGTCTCTCTTTATAGTTTAGATATGAAAGTTTTGTTTTAACGTTGTTACTGTTCTTAAAGTATTTTATATTAATTGTTCATCACATCTGTTGTAGTTTATTTCGTAATTTCCTTTTCTCGCTGGGTTATTTTTCCCTGTTTTCTTAACTAAGGTTGTAGCTTAGCTAATAATAATAATAATGATAATAATAATAATAATGATAATAATAATAATAATAATAGTAGTAGTAGTAGTAGTAGTAGTAGTAGTAGTAGTAGTAGTAGTAGTAGTAGTAATATAAAGCAGAAGCAGCTATAAGAGAAGGGAGGTGGCCACCAGAAGTAAATCCTCCCATTGTCTATTGGAAGGAACATTTCATCCGGATTTAGAACGAGGAATTAACATATGTTATTTCAAATTGACAGGAAAGGGATTATGTAAATGAAAGAGAGGGAGAGAGGGGGGACAAAAACATTCCTGAGTCTCTTTAGATCTGTAATTATGGTGTCAGCGTTCTGTGCCCCTTCCTTTCTATGTGGCGTTATTTTCAAATGACCCTATTCTTTGATGTCGCTGGGAGATGAACGAGCACACGGGATTGTTAATCCACTAGGTAAACAAAAAGGGAAAACTAAATCTCTAGTAAAAACTGATGAGAGAATGCGAAATTCTATTGATTGACACATGCTTGAAAAAAATTTGTGTTTGAATATCAAGTGAAAGATTGTTTATGTAAGGTTTATCAATCACATCCACTGCCGGTTTCCTCTTGGAGGGGATTTGCTCAGAAGTGGAGATGCTACATCCATGGCCCTATTTTAATTGTAGTAGGAACCATTTACAGCTGGATTGATTCGAACGATAGTTCTGAAATTGAACACAGTTCTAGAAATCTTTAACCAAGTACACAACTCTTAGCCATAGGCTCTACCGTGAGTCGCAGAATAGGCGATTCAAAAAGTTTGTTATATGTTTTAAAGGTTTGCAAGAGAGTTGAATTGTCTCTGGATATCATGATGGGAATTTATGTAATCAAGTCAACCCTCATCATGGAGGCGGAGATTGGATGCTGGATATAAATGAAAGGAAAAAGTTAAGACGGTTGAGATGAATTGTTTGCCTAGTGTACTGTATATTGTCTAAGGAGAATCGATAAGGTGATAAATTAATATATATATATATATATATATATATATATATATATATATATATATATATATATATATATATATATATCATAGTTGAAAGGGTGGGACAGGGTGTTTTGGATGGGTTCGGCCAATAGCCCAGTAAAAAATGTGTATATTTCAAGAAGTGCAGGAAAGTAAGAGGAAAGACTCCCATTTTTCATTCCACACAATATTGCTTATCTTTGCATCATTATAATATTATTTGTCACTAGTTTAACATATATGCGTATGACCCTTGTGTGCGAAACTACTAATACTGTAGAGTGTAGACTTTATTTGCACACGGGTCTCATTTACGATTCGCAAGTAATTGAAAGAATATGACAGTCACTTAGCTGTTAGAGTAACCCATCGTTATTGGAGACGTTTTAGTTTTGGAAAATATAGTAAATACAATGGGGTAAAGACTCGATGTCAGTTGACAGCTCGTATCAATTTTTGTTGCTTAATATATGATAATTAGGATATTGACCAACAAAGCTTGCAATATGCATGCATATGTAGCTTACTCATACACACACACACACACACACATATATATATATATATATATATATATATATATATATATATATATATATATATATATGTATATATATATATATATATATATATATATATATATATATATATACACTTACATATATATATGTTTATATATATGTATATGTATATATATATATATGTATATATATTTACATATATATATATATATATATATATATATATATATATATATATATATATATATATATATAATATTGTGTAGGTGTATAGGGTTGTGGAAACGTCCCTGCCTGGCGATCACATGGACTGGGTTCAAGACCTGTTCCGGCTTGATATTTTGTTGTATTGTCTGCAACCTCACCATCCGTTACCCGTATGAGCTAAGGATGGCGGGTTTTGGGGAGCCTATAGATCATCCTACTGAATCATCAAGAGCCATTGTCTGCTTTTCCCTGGTCATATTTTGGGTGGAGTTGGGACTTTGACGCTGATCATATGTATGTATGGTTAGTCTTTGGTATTGTCACTGTCCCTTGCCTCTGCCATTCACGAACGGAAAAAAATATGCTTGAAGATTTGATGTGTGTTTGTGTGTTTAGTATAGAGAAATACTTAGAGATATTTGTGAAATATACATTTCATATTGGTACACCTATATGATCGATTGAAAATAGAGAAAAAGTCTGAATTTCTTATGATAATTTTCATTAAGTTATAGTCATTCTTGAGCAAACGCGAGTGTTTTAAATAGGACAAGTTTTCTCTCCTTTCTATTCGTGACTAAAGTTCAAGAAACATAAACTCTCTCTCTCTCTCTCTCTCTCTCTCTCTCTCTCTCTCTCTCTCTCTCTCTCTCTCTCTCTCTCTCTCTCTAAATGACGCTTTCCAAGAGGTGTGTGACCATTGACATATTGAGCTTGTGTCGGGGTAGAGTTCTGTTAATTTTCGTCTTTTATCTGAAGGATTTTCCTTTTCTACAGCTTTCAATAATCCCCTTGGAGTGATATCGTACCTCCAGACAACCTGTAGTTTAACTGCAATGGAGTAGTCTCTCTACTTTCATTAAGTGCATCCACATCTCTCCATAAGGATGTTGAAGATCCATGTGTAAGTCACGAGAAGAGAAAGAATCAACAATTATGCTATTAGTGAAAGTAATAAGAGAAGATTCAGTGAAGAAAAATACTATGGTTTGGCCATGTTATTGAAGGGTTCCATGAAGAGGAACAGAAGGAGAAGAGAGAGACCAAAGTTCAGATGGAAAGATAACATAGCAAATGACATGCTAAAGTAAGGACCAAGAGAGCAAGGTACACAGGACACATTTAGGAGAGGGTTCATTAGAAGCAACGGCTGAAGACAAAGAACACTTTTTGTGTTGGAGGTTTTTATTTATCCTATTTACAAGGAATGTTCTCAGCATTACCTTTCTTCATGGGAGTTTTCAACTCGTCCTCTTTTTCAAGGAATGTTTTAAATGTACCTCTTTCCTTGGATCAACACAATCCATTTCCAAGGGAAACTCACAGTACTACCTATTTTCAGTGAAGGTTTCAAACTAACCTCTTGTGCAAGGGATATTTTTAGCTCTACTTGTTTCTTGGTAAAGTTACAATAAAATCTGCAGTGTTACTTTTTACCAGTAAAGGTTTTAACCTGACTTTTTTTTCAATGGATATTTTTAACTCTGAGACGATGTGTGTAAAATGTCTGATAGGAAACAGCGACCACATATAGAAATTGGTAAAAGCTAACCACCAATGAAATCAACGCCTTACTCCTTCAAAATGCACTTGCAAAGACAAAGACAATTTTTTAATTACTATTTTATTTATATTGCATAAACGGATTAAAAATCCTATATATTTTGCTCAAAAGAGACAATTTTGTGTTTTACTAAACAGTGACCAATCATCTGAATTCCAAGTAGTTTATACCAAGATTATTTTTCCAAAAAAACCTGTTAGAATGAACAAGTTTACGTAGTGATACCTGTAACTAATTGTGTAATTGCTTGAATACGTACAATATTGTGAGCTGCATGGAGCAATAAAAATTGTTTTTTGAAAAAATTTATGCAGGTAACCATGGATCGTTACTAGGAAATTTTATTATACGAATCAGTATAATTAGTTTTGAAAAGCAGATGCAGCCAACCGAGATAAGCATACTGAACAACAGAAATCTTAGTCCCTT
>NC_090725.1:273714247-273716747 GCF_036898095.1 Palaemon carinicauda
ATGCATACAGTATATATAATTTATATGTAAGCATATATATATATATATATATATATATATATATATATATATATATATATATATATATGTATGTATTTACATGTGTATATATATATATATATATATAAATATTATATAGCTCTTTTCAAATTAAGCTAATGTATTCTTAGAATATTGTTGAAGCAGTGTGTTCCAGTTTGAGGAATCAAATTGAATTATTTAAATTTTTATTGAGTGCCACTAAAAAACTTCTAAAACAAAGTTGATAATCGATTCTACGAATTCCGCTCTTAGCTACCGTCGTATTATCTACAGGTCATGAAGAAAAGAAAATAATAGGATACAAAATGAAAAGTTTCCCTTATGTAGAGACAAAGCGTAAAAGGAAAAATAAATATGGCGTCAATGGAAAACGTTGTCCTATGCTAAGACAAAAGGGAAAAGGAAATGGAAATGGAAGACTCCCCCCCCCCCTCCTCCGCCATGCGAAAGGCTTTGATCTCAGTGTTTATGAAAATAAGCCTCCGAAGTAGCAAAACAATTGATCAGTCGTGGTGAGAACATAGGTGTAAATTTGTTTCTGTCTTTCATCCAATATAAAAGGTATTCTTAAGCTTCGAACGAGATGGCAATTCTTTACACCCATCCTAACGACGAATAGAATCGAACGAAAGGAAAACCAGTGAATGCAAGAGGCGGTGTACCATAGAAGAAAATAAAGATAAAGAAGAGGCGGTCAGATCCCCAAGTGTTTACTATTCTTGAACATAATGAAACCGTTGGCCTAGAGCCCTCCTAGTCCTGTCCTCTTTCCTCCACCTCCCTAAAAGGGTGAACAAAAGGATATGCTACTTGTGAAACTATTGTGTTTTTTTTTTAGAAGTGTTCCTCCGACTACACTTGTCCCATTCCCATATTTTCCATTTTAAGTTAAGGGGAGCCATGGTAACAGTGGGGCCTAAGAGTTGGTGGGATAGAGTGTCTGAACAATGCACAACAAAGGGAAGTTTTCGTTTAACAAAGAATTTCCAACTGTTTCTTCTCTCATTCGGAAGTCTTATGCGTTTGGTGCTGTGTAAGCCTAATCACATGAGGCCGATCATTAAGTAATGATATCGATGAGTATGTAGAATTCAAAAGGGTATGGTTTCTCTCTCTCTCTCTCTCTCTCTCTCTCTCTCTCAGAGTCTCTCTCTCTCTCTCTCTCTCTCTCTCTCTCTCTCTCTCTCTCTCTCTCTCTCTCTCTCTTTTATATCGAAACATGCTTTTGTAATTTTTTGGACAAATTGATAGTCGTTGTAAACCAAATCAGATTCGAAGTTATATCTGCTGTTTAAATCTAGGATGAGTAATCTCTTGTCTCATAAATCCCATTGATTTCAAACTACATAAATTGAAGTTAATTGTGGCTGAAAATAACATAAAGCTTCGAAAATATCACTCTCCTTTCGCAGGATAGTCTGAATTTCGTGGTTATGTTTCTGTAATTCATACTATGTATGGAATACTATATATGAAATTATGAAGACTCGTTATAGTTTTGAATCTTTGTTCTTAGTTTTGAATTTTATTATATTTTATAAATTCTAACTTAGGTTACGGTTGCTTTGAGTATTTATACGAATTTCACCATTTCATTAAATACAGGCCTTATATTATTTCCTTTCGCACTATTTCAGCTTAATTTATTGCACGAAATCTTGCAGTCTATCAAATTAACTATTCCTGGTCCTGATACTAATCTCTGGCACTGTCGTTCAGTTAGTTCTATATGCAAGTTGCATAAAGTTTTTCATAATTCTGACCATCCATTGCATTCAGATCTACCAAGACTGTACCATCCTATACGTAGTGCTATGTATGCAGTTCATTCTGAAAGTCTTCCAGAAGTTTTATTCCAGTTTTCTAGAAGTTTTACTCAAGCCGTGCCCAAATTATGGAATGATCCTTTCAGTCTGGAATTTGAATCGGTAGAACTTCAGAAGTTCAAACTTGCTGAACATGTTGAAATGTCTCTCTTAGTTTATTTATGACAGATCTATATTAACTTTGTTACTGACCTTACATTTTTTTTATATATTCTACAATCATTACTTCTCAAATATACTTTATTTCTTTATTTCTTCACTGGGCTACTTGCCCTGATAGAGCCCAATGGTTTGTAGGTAATTGTTTACAACACAACGCTCTCCATTTACTCCAAAATAATGCAATCCTGCAGTTCTCATCTTCTTGCACAGTAATTAGGTGGTTATTTTAATTATCGGAAAGCAATAATTAGCAAGATATGTTGAGGAAGGGGGAAGGGGTTATAAAAAGGAAACATACTTAATCAAAAATTGAGTGATTACTCAAAAGTGTCACTATTTGTAAATTGCATATTTTATGGACAGTTTTGAGTAATTAATCCATTTTTAATTAAGTATGTTTTGAATATACAGTATATCAAATGTACGCTGGCGTCACGAACTTCTGTTTATGTACGCTGGCATCATGAATT
>NC_090725.1:273721747-273729247 GCF_036898095.1 Palaemon carinicauda
AAGATGTTTTATACACCTTCCCCCTACACTATTGTACCAATTAACTAAGCGACCTTTATGTCATTATAAGCAAGCACCCTCACGCTTTCTATTAGGAATAGAAATGTTTGTTGATTTGATAAAGTTTATCCTATATCTCATTTAACAGTTTCTAACTTGAGCGGAACTCATACAATATATACAGTAGAGTTTTTTAATCCATCTTTTTAACAAACAAGTTAGTTTTATGTGGACATTTACAAGTGTTTATTTCTTTTTATTTATTTATTCTTTTTTGTTAAAGAATTTTACCAGCCGTCAATTATTCCAAAATTTATTACTATTTGTATTTGGTAAACTTTGCTCTTACAAAGCCATGTCATACTTCAAATCATGTAATCATAAATTATACGTACAGCCTTTACTCAATCTGAAGTAACTGACATCCAATTAGGAGAAAAACTTTGTATATGAATTAAGTATTAAAAAATTGCATCATCCAATGGGACAATTTATTGCTTGTGTATTTCGTGGTTCGTATTTAGCTGGTGCAAATAATGTCTAACTTGAAATCTAAGTATTTCTTTTAACAAACATTCAGCTTACGAACTTGAGTGTCCATGACAGTATTTATCAGTATGAAGGCTCTATGAGGACCTGTTTCCTCGTGATAGTGCAACTCTACAAATTATTCAATGTGAATTTAAACGTGATTTTTAAGATATTAATTAGATGATAGTTGTGAATATGCATAAATGCACAACTATATTTTCTTATTTGATATATTCATTGCATATCCCTGAAACTTTATAAAATTCCAAGATGGTACAATAACTTGCAACAAAAATCTATAGTTTGTGTAAGTTACGCTTGAAAGTAATTGGTATTTAAGAAGCTGTTGATATATATTCAGCCATACAATAGGGCAAGACAAATCCCTCCTCTATGTGTCTATCTGTCTCTTTCTTAATAAAAAGCTGTCATAGCAACGAGAGATATTTGACAGAGGAGAAAGGCACGTGTAAGAGACCTTCCTAAGCACCAAAACGTGAGTCATAGCGTTAAGATTTCGATAAAATCCGTTATGGCATCTGTGCTCGAGAGGATAGTCGATTTGAAATTGTCTTTTATTGTAAGACGTGACACTGACTATCACAATTCCCACAACTCAAGAGTTGTAATTGGCATCGTTGCGCCATTAAACATACCGTTTCTCTTACGAGTGCCTTGAGGGTTATCATTAAATTATCCTCTACTCATGTCGAACATGAATAGGCCTTGGGTGGCTTTTGGGCACATCTGTGGGACCCACTCTTGACTTAATGGATGTTAGGTGTTGACGAGTTGGGGCTGCCTTGAAAGCCTTTTACACACACGCCGTCCTGAATGGTAATAGACTTCGCGCCTTTCAGGATTATCTACTTTGCTAATGCAATTACTTGTATCACTTCTTATTGAAGGTTACGTCGCCATAAAGGTTGTAAGTTTTTTTTTCTTCATTCGATTAAAGACTTTAAACCGCTGTATACCACTTTATCAAGTAATCAAAATTTAGTACACTCAAGTTTCTGACATTGGTTGCCGCGTTTAATCTTTTAGTGAAATGTAGTGACACTGGGAGAATTTCTTATTGTTTCAGTTATGAAAAACGTGTTTATTGTTTCATATGATATTCTATTACATAACTTTTGAATGTCGTTATTGATAAGATATGCAAACTTTGTGTGTTTGCACTAGGAATGCATCATATAAGAATTTTAACATAATTTGCATTAAGCCTTTTTTGGTGACAGTGATCCCATCGATATATCCACCCAAACAACAGTGCTATACTTTATGTAAGATAGGGTCATAATACTATTTCTAAAGGTCGCTTGAATTTATCAGTGAAATCACTAGATCCCACGGGTTAAAATCCTGAAAGACCATTCCGCTTGCAGCAAAAGATTTTTTTTTTACTCCAATTCAAGATATGCATTCTAATGCCATTTACTAACTTCAAACAATGGCGTATGCCTCTCGGATTAGTTACAGATGGTTGTAGCAACATCGCCTATGCATAGAAGTGGAGTCAGTTTATTGTTATCTACCAGGGTAAATAATACAAGGGGGTTTTACGCTAAACCTTGAATCATCCGTTCGTTCCTGATTTTAACTTACGGTGAAGTCTTAATTTGTTAGCATAAAGAATTATTATTATTATTATTATTATTATTATTATTATTATTATTATTATTATTATTATTATTATTATTATTATTATTATTATTATTACTACAAGCCAAACTGTAACCTTAGTTGGTAAAGCAGAATTCTACAAGGCACAAGGCCCCAATAAAGGAAGTATCACAATACGGAGACAGGAGGGAAGTAAAGAATAAGATATAAAAGAGAAATAACAAAAGAGCATCAGTGCTGATACAGATAAAAAGATTTTTGAAATGAAGTTCACAGATGAAAATAAAAAATAATCTTAAGGAAAATGCAACTTGATAAATCATAAACTGTCATTAGTCCCTTTATTTAGATTTCCTATCAAATCATTTGAATAAACGAGATTATTAGTATATTGACAGGAAAGGGTGTTTGAGTGTACTCTCCTGTAAGAAAGCTCTAACCCAAGACAGTGGAAGGCCAGAGATTAAAGAATGTTTTTATGTAAGACTAGAGAACGTTTGTTTGATTTCAACTAAGCATTCTCCTAGTGAGCTGCTTAACATAGCTAAAGATTTTCTACCTTTAGAATATAGGCAAATAACTCCTGAAGCATTGCTGTCCATTTAAAAGAAGTGTTTAAGGAAAAGGTGTTGGGAATTATGATGGAATACTTGATGTTTGCGTAGGCAAACAAAAGAGCCATCCATACTTATAGGTCATGGAAGTCTTCCTAATAGGATGCAGCATCAAATTTCTGGGTCAGTTCTTAAAGATCCTATATCCTCTAGGCTGTGAAAATAGTATGAAGGGAATGATAATGCTGTTTCTCCTACTGATCGGCATGGCTGAAGAGCTTTGGATTTTGTCTCTGAATCAGGCTGTGAACAGATCATAATGAAGCTACTCACAAGTCTGGTAACTGCTTGGACTTGATATGCACCGACTCCCCTGGTGTTATCACTAGTAAGGTTAGATCTCCAGTTAGGACGTCTGATCATGCCTTGATTTCGTTGGTAATTAAGACTGAGTAGCCAGTCTGATGTTTCATACTCATGTAAGTGATATACAGAATCTCAAGCAGATTGGAATGGCATTTTGCGAGATGCATTGCATTTAAATCGGCTATAATTGTATAAAAATGTTAAGCCTGTTGTTCTCTTGAATGAGAACCTGGTCAACTTTATTGATAGCCTAGTCACATTTCGTGTGCTAAAATACAGAGTGAAAGATATACCCTGGTTCAGTGATTATTGAAGAAGTGCTTATTTGGAGAAGCAGGAGGCCTATTTTCTTTGGAAAGACAACAGATCAGATTTGACTTTAAATAACTATACTAATCTAAGAGCTGTTGCTCAAGGAGATTATGCTTCAACTGAAAAGGGATACAATTTAACCGTAAAAGAAACCCTTTCAGGTACAGCACAGGAAAATATGTGGGAAGTTATCCTTAAATCTACTGTCTTTGGTGTGGATTTAGCAATTCCTCCCTATACTTAAACCAAATGTCTGTCACCCACCGTCTAAAGTAAAGTGCAACCCTTTTGGCTGATGTGTTTGACAGTAAGCAGAATAATGAGAAACGCGATCTTCCTCATTCCTGTTTTCCCGAGATAAAACTAACTAGTTTAGCTTTTCGGTTTTGTGAATTTAAAACACTCTTGAAGGACGTTGATGCTTATGCAGAAGTACACCCAAGTTGTATTTTTCCTTTTTTTTATGAAGGCCGTTCATTTCTTAGCTTCTAAGTTGTCTGTTATTTTCTACAAGTGAGCAAGAAGAGGTTCTTTTTGCACTTGCAAAATTGGTAATGTTACCCCATTAGATAAATTGATAAATTTGTTTGTGGTAGCTTTAGCCCTGTTGATCATTGCCCAATTTCCATATTTCCTATATTATCTAAAGCTTTTTAATGTCTTTTGGCAAAACGTCTAGATAGCTGAGCTCAATGTAATCATCTGTTCCCTAGTTTGCAAGGCTTTTGCAAAGGCCTTGAACCATGTGATGCCCTTCTTACATTCTCGATTGTTATACAGATATCCCTTGATTATGGTCAGGAATTGTGTATTATTGGCTTTGATTTTCATGCTGCCTTTGACCGTGTTAATCATGATGCCCTTCTTTTCAAACTCAAACAATTGGGAGTAGGTGGGTGTTTTCTTATAGTGTCATTATTGAAATTTCAAGTAATGGATTGCAAAGAGTAGTTGTTGATGGGTACCATAGTGAGCATAGGAATGTGATATCTGGTGTTCCTCGTGGTAGTGTTCTTTGCCCATTAATTTTCTTACTATAAACGCTTGATATGTGGTTTGGCTTAGAAAACAAGCTCGTTCCACATGCAGATGGTGGTTTCTTTGCCTTAGATCCATCATCTGAATGTAGATCTGGGGTTCTTGAATCCCTTGATAGAAATCTAACTAGAGTTAGTGCATGGTGAAAATTATGGGGCATGATGTTGAACATCCAGATCTCGGCGTTGATAATGTTTTTTTTTTTTTAATATATACGACTCCTTTAGAATTTTAGGTTTGATTTTTTATTGTAAATTTACTTTTGAGAAACACATTTGGTATGTTTCTTCTTCAATTTCACAAAGAATTGGCCTCTTGAGTAAGTCCCTTAAAATTTGATGTGATTAATCTATCTTAAAGAAATGCTTTAATTCTTTCATTCCTCTTGTTTCGAGTATTGTTCTCATGTCTGGTCTTCAGCCTTTGATTCTTATCTTAATTTTTTGGACAAAAACTTGCAGTCTATTAAATTTCTTATTCCCAATCTAGATATAATAATAATAATAATAATAATAATAATAATAATAATAATAATAATAATAATAATAATAATAATAATAATAATAATAATAATAATATAGGTTGTGAAAATAATAGTAAGGCATTTTAAATGTGATTTTGTATTAAATTTCAGCAAGATTGATATTATTGGAATAGATGAATCCAAGGGGATATATAATGATAATTCATGGAGTAACCGTACACCTCAAGTAATGTCACTCTTCTTAGTATAACAAAAAAAAAACAAAAAAACAAGAG
Source organism: Palaemon carinicauda (assembly GCF_036898095.1). NCBI lineage: Eukaryota > Metazoa > Arthropoda > Malacostraca > Decapoda > Palaemonidae > Palaemon > Palaemon carinicauda. The sequence continues at coordinate 273,726,934 of NC_090725.1, forward strand.
CAATCAGTAATTTCTGACCTCGCCAAAGGTTAATGGAGTTGTCCATGACCTAAGATCTATCTGTGGTGGAAATTTCGTAATAATCCACCAGTTTGTTTTGACATTATCTTTAGAATGGCGATAAAAGGGAATCCAGATCTAGAATCCGGATCCGGATCATCAAAATTTAATGGGGTCGTCCATAACTTAAGACCTACATGTAGTGAAAGGTTCGTCAAAATCCGTCAAGCATTTTTGACGTTATCTTTAAAATGGCAAAAAATGCAAATCCTGATCTAGAATCCGGATAAGGATCATCTCCAAAATTCAAGGGGGGTTATTCCAGGACGTAAGATCTATCTGTGGTGAAAATTTTGTCAAAATCTGTTGAGTAGTTTTGCCGTTATCTTTAAAATGGCGAAAAATGCAAATCCGAATCTAGATCTAAAATCCAGATCTAGAATTCGGATCTGGATCTAAAATCTGTATCCGGATCCGGATCATCTCCAAAATTTAATGGAGTCGTCCATGACCTATGATCTATCTGTAGTGAAAATTTCGTATAAATCTGTCGAGTAGTTTTGACGTAATCCTGTCCACAGACAAATAAATAAATAAACCTGGAATCCGGATCCGGAGCAACTCTAAAATTAAAAGGAGTCGTCCACAACCTAAGCTCTATTCTGTGGTTAAAATTTCCTCAAAAACTGTCGAGTAGTTTTGACTTTATCTTTAATATGGCGAAAAATGCAAATCCGGATATAGAATTCAGATTCGGATTTGGATCATCTCCAAATTTTATTGGGGTCGTCCATGACCTAAGATCTATTTGTGGTGAAGATTGTGTCAGGGGAAATTTTGTCAAAATCCGTCGAGTTGTTTGTCTATGACCTAAGATCTATTTGTGGTGAAGATTGTGTCAGGGGAAATTTTGTCAAAATCCGTCGAGTTGTTTGTCTATGACCTAAGATCTATTTGTGGTGAAGATTGTGTCAGGGGAAATTTTGTCAAAATCCGTCGAGTTGTTTTGACGTAATCCTGTTCACAGACACACAGACAAATAAATAAACAGATAAACTAGAATCCGGATCCGGATCCGGATCATCTCCAAAATTTAATGGGGTCGTCCATGACCTAAGATCTACCTGTGGTGAAAATTTCGTCAAAATCTGTCGAGCAGTTTTGACATTATTTTTAAAATGGCGATAAAATGAAAATTTGTATCTAGAATACGGCCGGATCCAAATCATTTCTAAAATTTAATGGAGTCGTCCGTGACCTAAGATCTATGTGAAGTTAAAATTTCGTCAAAATCCGTCTTGCTGTTTTGACGTAATCCTGCCCACAGATTAATGGGGTCGTCCATGTCCTAAGGTGCATTTTCAGTGAAACTTTAATCAAAATCCGTCAAGCAGTTTTGATGTGACCCTGACCACAGGTAAATGTCCACAGACACAAATAAATAATCAAACTTGATCGCAATACCTCTTTGGTGGAAGTAATAATTCAAATAATGTCAAAGAAGGTAACGTGTTATGCTGAAGTTGAGGAAAAAGAATATAGATACAAAGTTTGGGGTATGCGATAGGTGATTGTTTATCCAAATTTATTATTGGTGTGAAGTGTTATGGAGTATAGAAAATACAGATATTATTTACATGACACATACAAGAAATGGGTTAAAATAATAAGACACTTGATGGAAACGAATAAAGGGTAAAACATGCATACATGAGAAGATAATTCATATGTCTCTTAGCGGAAGATAATGTAACATAGAATGGGTTTGGGTGACTGATTATAGTTATAGAAATAGCTAGAATGAGTGTCAAATCTCTAGGTCGCAATAATACGATGGCAACAACACAGATTCACAATAGTGATGTGAATGAGGACTGTGAAGCATTTTTGCAGGTGTATGACACGATTGTCTGCTTCTGGATGTGTTATACTTTTTTTAGGTTTAAATAATTAATCATTTAATGAATTTGATAATAACCACATTAAGGGAAATTACCTGATGGTAAAAGAATGCATGAGCTAAAATGTACTGTACACAGTCCTACTTCCATTTGTGGATTTTACCAGAAACCTCAAGTAGGCCTTCACGTCTAATGCTAAGTGTATATTTTTTTTTTAGTTTGATATTTTATGGGGGGTAACTGCCGTCAATATAATTTATGCATTACTCAAGAGCCTTTACAACGTTCTTTATGTCCCCAGATGTACTTTCTTTATATCCTTTTGCTTTACATCCAATCCTGTTCTATCTTGCTGTCTATGCTCTTTTAACATTAACTTTATAGTTAGGGGCAGGATTCTCTTCCCGTAGCAC
>NC_090725.1:273734247-273926747 GCF_036898095.1 Palaemon carinicauda
ACTGAGGGGAGGTACCAGCATTTGCTTGCAAGGGATACACAAGTATGTGTCTCCTACTATCCCTTTATAGCTTGCTATCCTAAGCTATTCTGTTAAGATATGACTTTTGATTTATTGGTTATCAGTGAGATAATCAATCGTATACTCATTTTGTTTTCCTTTCTTTACAGGAGGAACGCCAGATGTCATGTGTTTCAGTCTTCTGCAAAACTAAGAGTAAGTGTGTTTACGGACATAATGCATGCAGGTTTCATGCCCCCTGCAATATTATTTCCGAACACCTGCAGTATTGGAACCCGCAGGCCTGCAAAGTATGCCGGGCCCTATTGTCCGAAGGTTTCAAGAATCCCAAGTCGGTGGAGACTAGGGATGCAGCTCGTTTCAAACTACACAACTGGGTGAGAGGCTTTCAGAAAATCTCTCCGGGACCTTACCTGCCTAATGACAAGATGCGTAGGTTACTATTTCCAACAGCGAGTAAGGAAATAGTGGTACCCCAGACACGAGGTACATTTCCCGATGGCCAGATAACCTTTGGGAAGGAGGGCAAAAAGCGCCCACGGGAAGAAGGGGAGAATGTCGGGTTGGAATTGTCTCCGTCTCAACAGGCTCATGAGCCAACGACATCGATATCTCCGCCTTCTATCCCTCTTTTAGATGGAATGAACCAGTTATGGGCCCAAGTCAAGAATCTAGTAGAAAATTTGTGCAAACAGAGTACAAAGTAGGAAGCGAAATGCAAGGTAGTGCTTGGTAAAGCTCCACTTGTCGCTCCTAAAGGGTCGTACAAAAGACTCGTAGATCAAGACCTTCTGACATGCTCCACAACCAATCCCTGGAGGTTTGCGGAGCTAATGCCGATTTTAAACGACAAACTCTACATCTCGGAGAAGATGGGTGCTGTTCCTTTGGACAAAATCCAGTTCTGGCCAAGCTTTGACGCTTTCCCGAACTGTTTCATTAGACTGAAGGATGAACCAACATCAGGAAAAGGAACGGAATCAAAGGAGGTTATGAATCTCGACAATGATAAAGCACAGGCTATCCTATCAAGCAGCATAGAAAAGGCGGGTTACTCAGTGTCGAAGGTATCCACACCGGGTAACAAGCACTCTTCCTTTCTTGCTCCTGTTTCAATTTCATTCCCCTTTACGGAGAAGGCTTTCAAATATGTCACTGAGGCAATAGAGACAGGTAAACCGTGTCCTACACTCAAGGAGTGCGAGCCTCTGTCACTAGCATTTCCGGGACAGGAGAAGAACTGGAAGGAGGCCCATTTCACCTTTTCAGTAGGAAGACTTGAGGCGGATGTCGCCAGTCGAAAATTTAAGGTAAATCTTCCAAAATTATCTGAGTTTCTCTTACAGAATGAACAAGAAACAAAGGAGAGACTTGCAGCCTCCTTATCTCTACAGAACTACATAGAGTTCTGTTCGGCTCATCAAGATACCCCAGACATGCTCAAGGTCTAAGCCAAAATATATATGGCTACTTTGGTAAAAGACCTTTATGCCTTTATAAAGGCTAGAAGAACATGTAGAGAGTTTGTGTTAGCTAACGCAACAGCAAAACACGATACAAGAAAGCTAATATCTTCCAACATCTGGGGTAAAGACCTCTTTCCAGACGAGGTAGTCAAGAAAGTGATTAAGAACGCCTCCACGGAGAAAGTAGGACTTCTCCAAAAGTGGGGCATCCTTTCAAAAAGAGAATCTTCTAAGGTTGTGGGTCCCCAACCTAAAAGGAAGATGGAGAGGTCTGGACATCCATTTCGAGCGGTTCAACAACAATCCACAGTTGTAGTGACTGAGATGTCACAGACAGATGGTCGAAAAGAGATTCCTACTGATCAGTCGAAGCATAGAAATGCTTCTAGTAGGAGGGAGATTCCCTTAGGATCGCTGGACCTTCGATCCTTGGGTCCATGGCCTAATCAAGATGGGACTAAGATGAGAGGTGGAGATATTTCTACCACCATTTCCTCTACTCCTCCAATTATCCAAAACCCTCCTGGAGGAGTTTACCTGAGAGCTCTAGAGCATACAGGTGGTAAGGAAACTTTAGTCCACCGGATTCCAGGGAAGGCCGTTGTGTGTTTACGAGAAGGACTCAAGAAGATTCAGAGTCATTCAGGACTTATCGCCACTCAACAAGTCCAAATAAAACAACGAGTCCAGGAGGTTTATCTTCCTGAACATAAGGACCTCGCTGCAAAAAAGGGTGCCTATAGTCTTATCAGACCTGAAAGTCGTCTATTGGCAGCTTCCAGTCAATCACCCTTTCCCCTCCTATCTAGGATTCAGGTTACACGAAGTAACGCACTTCCTAGGAAAGATACTCGTCAGACTAGACAGAGTCCTAGCTGCCTTCATAAAATTGGCAGACACAGTCATGCAATATTTAAGCCTAAGAAAGGTTCAGGCAACAATGTTCCTGGACAAGAGGCTGGGGTGGGCAGCAACCAAGGTGGCTGGTCTATGAACATCCGAAGAAATGATCCGGTCCCAGGAACATCGTGGATGAAAGATAAATTTCAGATTCCTAAAATGAGAACAGGGAGGAAGCCTGTTTTCTCTCCAGTTCGCAATAAAGGCAGGCCCTGTGCTAAGAGCACGGCTGCAAGATGCGCTGGGAGCCTGGAGAAAACAAGCATCAAACGCTCGAAGAGGCCTAAAAAGACCGATAGCAGTTCTTCCTTAATCGCTTCCCTAACAAAGGTCAAAGCCCGAAAATCCCAAGACCATGTTGGTCTAGTCATGAGTAGGGAAACTTTCTCCAAGCAGATCAGATTGTCTACAGCTGATCTGGGACTCCGAAGCAATAATGAGACGCTGCAATTGATGATGCTAAGAAACGTCTCATACAGTTTAGGTGTAGTTAGCCATCCCTTACCTAAAGGGATGGCACCTGTCAGCAGTTCACATACAACCAATCCGCAATGTAACAGTGGATGCTCTACTCAGGCTCAGGCCGATAGAGTTAGAATGATCCATGGACGCAAACCTATTCTCTCCCAGATGGGAACAAGTCCCCGAGCTGCAATCCGACCTCTTCATGACGACCGCCGTCAAGGAACTACCTTGATATGTAGCCCTATACGAGGATCCTCTAACTTAAATGATAGACATCATGTCTCTGAAATGGAAGGGATAGACTTAGGATTTCCAGTTCATCCCGTCCAATCACCTGCTGAGAGTCCTTAACATGCTGAGATCCTTCCAGGCGGGAGTAGCTCTGTTGGCTCCCAGGTAGCCCAAGAACAATCTATCCTCCTTGAGGAAGGAACAGAGGCTGAGGCTGTCCTTTATCCTGAACCCGGGACAACTCCAGAAAGTTCAGAGATTAATTGCCTTCGATTTATTACAGAGAACCCAAACCCTTCATTGCATGATTTTCTTGCCCTAGCGGTTAAGAAAAGATTTGGGATCTCAAAAGGCAATATAGAATTCTTAGAAGAATACAAGTCTAAGTCAACTAGAAGACAATATGAGTCATCATGGAAAAAGTGGGTTGCTTTCGTAGAAGCAAAAGGACCGAGAGAGATTTCAATAAACTTCTGCATGTCCTTCTTTATCCATCTTCATAACCAGGGTTTGGCGGCCAACACGATAACTATGTGCAAGTCAGCCTTGACTAGACCTCTTCTATATGCCTTTCAAGTAGACTTGGCGAATGAGATCTTTAATAAGATCCCGAAGGCATGTGCGAGGCTTAGGCCTGCTGCACCACCAAAGCCCATCTCTTGGTCTTTGGACAAGGTCCTACATTATGCCTCATCCTTGAACAATGAAGATTGTTCGCTTAAGGATCTAACCCAAAAGATTATTTTTCTGTCTGCTATAGCCTCAGGGGCTAGAGTTAGTGAAATAGTGGCCCTTTCTAGGGATGAGGGCCACATTCAGTTCTCAGAAACAGGAGAACTGAATCTCTTCCCTGGTCCATCCTTTCTCGCTAAGAATGAGCTACCCACTAAAAGGTGGAGTCCCTGGAGAATCTGCCCTCTGAAGGAAGATGTCTCTCTATGTCCGGTAGTGTGTCTAAAGGTCTATCTTCGTAGAACTTCATACTTCAGGGGAGGACAGCTCTTTAAAGGAGAAACCTCTGGATCAAACTTATCCCTAAAACAACTGAGGGCGAAGCTCACCTACTTTATTAGTAGAGCGGCTCCTGACAGTACTCCTGCAGGTCATGATCCGAGGAAGATTGCTTCATCACTGAACTTCTTTCAGTATATGGACTTTGAGCGTCTTCGTTCATACACTGGATGGAAATCATCCAGAGTGTTTTACAAACACTATGCAAAACAGGTACATGAACTGAAACACTATGTAGTGGCGGCAGGTAGTGTATTAAAACCTGCCCCCTAATTACTGTTATAGACAGTCAGTGGTTTGGACTTCAAATGTCCTCGCACATATACTGGGTGAGAATCATCCACAGTGTTCTACAAAGCAAGTCCATGATCTGAAGCAGTATGTAGTGACGTCGGGTAGAGTACTTAACCCGCCGTCTAATTCTACGATGAACAGCTAATTGACTGGGACTGTCAATTAAAGGGAGAAGAGGTCATCCCTCTTAGGGTGTGACCTCCTTTGATCAAGTGTTACTATGGTGACACTAGCTCTGTTCAAAATCCCAGGTGTGGAATTATACAGATAGCACTAGTGCCGGTGTACGTAGTACACAGTGCCGATAAAAGTAACCAGTACAGGAATTATGAAGAGAATTGTTTTATAATTTTCTTCAATCTGAGTGGCACTTATCATTTCTTGCTTTCCAAGAAAGAAAGATAATCTCTGTACAGGTTACATGTATAGTTCCGTTATCATGCTACATTTGTTTTACTTACTAATAAACGTCTATTAGAATGTAATTGCGTCCTAACTTGCCCGACAATTGCATGATTATAGTCCAGAGTATGTACTTTTATATATTTGTTTGCTCACAAACAGTGGATTTAAGGAATACTGTTAAGTATTTGGTAATTTTCAAAAACTTCGAGACGGTTTGTTCATCTGGTGTACTTATGTTTGTCCATACAATATATGCTTACCTTGAGACCCCCTTTCTACCGTCTAGAATGACTCTTCCCTGTAGGGGGCAGGAAGCACTAACATCGGAGATGATTAGTGATAATGACGGATAACGGTAACGTCATTTGTCTCGATTGATCCAAATGATCATAGAAAGGTTGTCCCAAGGTTAAGGCACTGATGAAAATCCACAGATACATTAATGCTCTAGTATACTTCCATCAGGACGACATGGCTTGAGCCCAAAAAACGGATTTTGAGCAAAGCGAAAAATCTATTTTTGGGTGAGATCGCCATGTCGTCCTGATGGACCCACCCTTCTTTCTTAAAAGAAAAGATCTTCACAGTTCCCTTCCTGACGTACTGTATCTGTATCACCACGCTCAATGCTACAAGGAATGTCCGCCATCCTGGGAATGGTGCTGGGGTGGTGGTCAATAGTAGTACGGGAACGGGGGTAACCTTGTTACGGCCCCCTTCTATTCTTTTGGCACGTCCCCCTCGAAGTGTTAACGCTGTTAGGGGCGGGGGGCATATTGCTATGTGACGTGTCAAGAATGCGTCCTCTGATATTATGCGATATCCTTGAGAAAATTTTAAGGATATTCGCTCCAGGAGTTAGAATTCTGGAACCTGAAGGTTAATTATCTGGGAATATCACTGTAGTATATAATATATCCTTTTGAAGCTACCTTAGGAACTTCCATCAGGACGACATGGCGATCTCACCCAAAAATAGATTTTTCGCTTCGCTCAAAATCCGTATATATATATATATATATATATATATATATATATATATATATATATATATATATATGAATATATTATATATATATATGTATATATATTATTACAGTTGTGAGAGAGAAGGGTGATTTACCATTTTAGCAGGTGGGTTCAATCGACCATAATAATACAAAATAACGGTATTTGAATGAGAATACGATCAAACAAGATTTGAATACAATGCAAAAATTATTTACAAAAAATTACAATTAAACTTAAAGTCCATATAAAAGGAACACAAAGGTCATGATGGACAGGAATGACACAATAGGACAAATGACAAACGACAACCACGTTTATAAAAGTAATCACGCTTGAAATTGAGAACACTTGAAACAAAAGCACAATTTGTTATTAAGCCCTTACATCAATATCACTTATACTTATTTTATAGATACATTATAATAAAGGGGATTGCTTCCCTGCCGTACACTAATGTCCTTGGTTTAGTTGCTGAGTGGAGACTGATTCAAAATTACATTTAGGCGTCGAAGAAATTTAGGATGGGGGGAGCAAGTAAGAACAAGGAGTGTGAAACAAGGCAAAAAAGTTTCTGGGAAAGGACAAAGGAAAACAGTCAGGCAAAATATATACAATGATTACTATAATGTGGAGGATGTTATATATATATATATATATATATATATATATATATATATATATATATATATATATATATATATATATATATATATATATATATATATATATATATATATATATATATATATATATATGTGTGTGTATATATATAATATATATATAATATATATATATATATATATATATATATATATATATATATATATATATATATATATATATTGAAAGAGAGTGATTCTAAAGGCGTGAAGTGTGGGATGTGGCAGAGTAGGTTTTTAGAGCTGTTATGGGGATCGAGGCTTTTTGTTTGAAAGTAATTCACTATCGATTAATCAGTATTATGTTCTCGGCAGTGATTCCAAATCATAATTATGTTGTATAGACCCACTTGTTTTTATTTGATATAACATTTTAATAGAAAATTTATTGCCTAAAATAATGAACTTTGGTATAGTTTGGAAATTTTGTCCAGACTGAAAAACCTTACTTATACCAATTCATGAGTCTAATAACAACTCAGTTTCCTTAGATAGAATATCTACAACTGGTATGAACAATTCAGCATATATGAAAAAGTATTTCAGGGAACATAGTGTGTGTGAGCAGTCAATCATGAAGACGGCGAGTCTATGAGGATGGTTTTCTTAATCACTCACTGACCAATAAAGAAAAATTGACATAAAATCACTGGGAATGTCGCCTTGGATTTTCTTTATATCATCTCCACGGTGATCACTCGTTTTGGAAAAATGTCATCTTTACCGATGAAAAACATTTTACATCAGTGGAAGCACGAGCAAGGCATTGCTGGAGGTGACATAATACCCACTATGACTTGACAAATATTCAGAAGAGAGCTAAGAATGGAAGAGTTCGTATTAATTTGTGGGGTTGGATGATTATTTGGAAGGTTCACGGGCAATGGTTATGTGGATGTCCTGCTTCCCAGAGTGAGAGCCATGGCCATTCCCAATCCACAACCAATCGTTCTAGTGCACGATAATAGCCACACCCATACCAACACAGTGATTAGAGCTTGGTTAGAGCATCACCCAGAAATCCAAGTAATAAACTGGCCACCTAGGACGTGCGACCTCAACCCCATAGAGAACCTACGGGAAAAAATGGTTCGTTATTGGGATGTGGGAGAGCAACGAACGTGCTAAGCCATCTAAACAAGAGCGTTTGAATTGTGGGTGTCAAAATTTCACTTTACCATATGCCAGAATCTTGTGAGGAGTATGCAAGCATGTCTAAATGAAGTTATAGACACTAATGGTGGATGGACATCACACTAAGGAGCGTTTAGTTTACATTTTATATATGAAAGATTCTTGGATTAGAATTAAAATAATGAAACTTTTTCTTTACTTTTCAGCAAATATTTATATTCAGTAAGCTAATCAACTGCATTTGGTCACTGTAGTCTAGATTTTACACTATTCTCGTGGGGTCATATTATAATCTAAATAAACACAACTATTGAATTATGATGTCTCTTATCAACCACCTTTAATACTAACTGAATATGACAGCTTATTAACCAGGAAATAACAGCTGGAACCAGAGCTTATTCAGCGGGAGGAAGCATTAAGTGACTTGTCTTTATAGAATCTACAAAAGGGAGTAGAACTCATTTGTGGTAGCACAAATTTCACAACTAAATGTAAAACGCATCTTTAGGGAAAAAACACTTAACCAGACCAAGAAAAGCCATAAATACACCTAAACGAACCTTACGTAATGTAAGCTAGGGGAGGATATAAAAGTAATATGATGATGATTTGTAATTGCTCTCTGAGGATTGACTGCTCACACAAACACCAATGTTTCCTGAAGTACTTGTTCATATATGGTGAATTGTTTCAACCCAATTGCAGATATGTTTTCTAAGGAAACTGAGTTGTTATTGGACTCGTGAATTGGTATGAGTAAGGTTATTCAGTCTGGACAAAATTTCCAAACTATACCAAAGTTCAGTATTTTAGGCAATAACTTTTATGTTAGAATGTTATGTGGAATAACAACACGCGGGTCTATACAACGTAATTATAATTTGGAATCATTGCTGAAAAATATTATGATACTGATGAATTGATAGTGAATTACTTTAGAAAAAAATGCCTCCTTCCCCGCCTTTAGAATCACACTTTCGATACACACACACTATATATATATATATATATATATATATATATATATATATATATATATATATATATATATATATATATATATATATATATATATATATATATATATATATATATAGAGAGAGAGAGAGAGAGAGAGAGAGAGAGAGAGAGAGAGAGAGAGAGAGAGAGAGAGAGAGAGAGAGAGAGAGAGAGAGAGAACTCCTAGCATATGTTTACGTAAGATTTTTCACTCAGGACATAATAAATGCCAAACTAATCATCGATCCTTTTTGTCAACAAATTGTTCGCGAGAATGGTATAGCAAATATAAATTAGAATCCTCATAATAATAAAACTGGGATCGGATCGTGTGATATTATATGGCATTTAAGTTCATACATGTTTTGGGCTTCCCCTGCCATCACACACCTTAGAGCTTTAACAAGTCGTAATTCCCGCCCCTTCCTGGAGTCCTCCCCCAGCCCGTCGTCCCCCTCCCATTCGCTGTCCTCCCTCCTAACTACCAAACTTTTCTACACCTGAAGTTCTGGAATTGGAGGTGACAGAGGGGGACTTGAGACGAGAGGACTATTGCATTTGACTGTACATAAATAATCATCTACGTAAATCAACAGTAATTTTAATCAAGATAATTATACTCACTGGGCAAAAGGCTTATCGACTTCTTCTGTAAGGTCCAATCTGAATATATGATACACAATAAATAACCGACAGTCGATCTTTCAATATAAAAAAAAAAAAGTTGTCAAGGGTTATGCATTATTCATAACTTGATCGATATGTCAAAATATCAGTATAATAAAACATTATTATCGCTGGAATTCCAGTAAAGAAATGCGTGTAGAGGTAGGAGAAAAATACATAAGGTACACAAACTGTAGTGTTGATACTAAAGAGCAATATTAAAATTTGCTTACTTACCAAAGAGTGTCAGTCAGTCTCTCTCTCTCTCTCTCTCTCTCTCTCTCTCTCTCTCTCTCTCTCTCTCTCTCTCTCTCTCTCTCTCTCTCTTACAGAAAAAAGTTCGAGTGCTGAAATTTGTTTATATAGACAAAAAACAAGTGAGTAACAAGTGAAGAGCAGATCAAAATTTGCTTGGTCATATGAAGAAGAATCCTGTATATTATTATTATTATTATTATTATTATTATTATTATTATTATTATTATTATACACACACACACACACACACACACACACATATATATATATATATATATATATATATATATATATATATATATATAATCAGCATCATTTCCTACGCCTGTTGACGCAAAGAGCCTCGGTTAGATTTCGCCAATCATCTCTATCTTGAGCTTTTAATTCAACAGTTCTCCATTCATCATCTCCTACTTTGCGCTTAATAGTCCTCAGCAGGGCTGGATTAACCGTTAACCAAAATAAGCACGTGCTTAGGGCATCAAGAAAAGGGGGGCACCACACATTCATCGTTCGTGCGCTGTTGGGTTAACTTAAATTTGCAGACAGAAGGAAACTAAATTTATTTACTGACAAAGGAATAAAAGCGGTTAGAAACTCATATGAAACAAGTGTTCACACTGGCACCGTCAGAAGTGCTTGTGTTCCACTTCTTGCCACTTCATGTATTAACCGCTAACGTTGTTAAGTTAATGAAAATGGCCATATTTGGCTAAACTCACAACTAGTTCTAGCAAGCCAGTTGAAATTTAGTTGCTTCCTACGCTGTTAAGGTGATCTAGATTACAACTCGATGGGTTCTGTTACTATTATACTATAGTGTTCTGCCCTAAGACAGGTCCTCTCATGGATTAGTCGTCCTCTATAATTCTCTATTCATGGCCATCTCTTTTTGCTCTTGGTACCTTCTCCCTCCCTTCATGTCTTGTGGTCTCTCCAATGTATTTTTAGCATCTTCCTCCATATCCGTATTCAGATTCTTCTTTTCTGTTGCTTTCAAAGGTATTCGCATTGCTGTCAAAGCCTTATTGATGCTTACCAAGAGGATTTCAACAGTAATTTCTCAGCTGACCCTCTCAGCAGTTTCATTCTTACGTGCGTCCTAAATTCAGTGAAACAAAAAAAAAAATGTAGAAACAAGATTCAGTAATGCACAACTTTATAAAATACCTGTACTTGTATATGATAACATTGTGTGCCATTCCAAAGGAAGATGTTGGCTTCCGTATATTTTTAACACTAATGGTCACAAATTGTTCAGGTGAACGCTCATTTTTTTCAGTTAAAGAATAACTATGCCACAAGGGAGGCTGGATGCCTTATCTCTATTAAGTATAGAAACAGATGTGTTATGTAAGATAAATTTTCAGAATTTGATTAAAAGAATCAGGACCCTATTCAAATGTAAGTGAAACTTTACAAAACTATAATTTTGTTTGATTTCGATGGATACAATTTTGTATGGTTTATTATGTCTGTGTCTTCCAACTCTTTAATTGCCTTGTAGAGAGCAGAGGAACGTTTGGTGAACTATTCTCTCTTGGGGAGTGCGAAGAGCATGCCCAAACCATCTCCATCTACCCCATTCATGATCTTAACCACATATAGAACTCGAGTAATCTCTATTATAGTTTCATTTCTAATCCTGCCCTGTCATTTAACTACCAATATCCTTCTGAGGGCCTTGTTCTTAAATCTACTACATCTATTGGAGATTGTTTCATTGTCATACCAAGACTCATGTCCATATAGTAACACTGATCTTACTAAATTTATATATAGTCTGATTTTTATATGTAATTTCAGGTGATTTGATTTCCAAATTTTACTTAACATAGGCATTTTCTGATTTACTCTTTTCAATCTTTCACTAAAATCTAATTCTAACGATCCAGTATTGGAGATCATAGTTCCTAAATACTTAAATGATTCTACCTCATTAATCCTTTCTTATTCCAATGATTTTTCATCTTCCATTGCATATTCCGTTCTCATCATCTCTGTCTTTCTTCTATTTATCTTGAGCCCAATCTCGTGTGATATTTCATGGATTCTGGTAAGCAAGCATTGCAAATCCTGTGGCATCATCAGCATACTCTAGGTCTGCTAAATTCTTATCACCAATCCAGTCCAATCCTACTCCGCCATCTCCGACTATTCTACGTATTACAAAATCTATGAGAAGGATAAACAACATAAGTGACAACACATTCCCTTGGAGTGCTCCGCTGTTCGCTGGAAATTCATTTTATGACTCTACTAACCCTAATTTTGCACTTGCTATGCTCGTGAACAGACTTAATGAAATTCCATTATTTGAGTAGAATTCCATGATAACGCAGAACTCTCCACAAAATTGGCCAGTGTACACTATCAAAGGCATTTTCATAGTCCACAAATGCCATCAAAAGGGGATTTCTATATTCTACGCATTGCTGTACGACATGTCTCAAAATGAAAATTTGGTCAGTGCAACTTCTACGTTTTCGAAATCCTGCTTGTTCATCGCAGCTTTTCCTCAATCTTTCTCTCCATTCATTTCTAAAATTAGCATACTGTATATTTTCATAACCCCTGACATAAGTGTTATGCCTTTGTATATATATATAATAATATTCTATATTTTTATTTTAACATATAACTCTCATTCGTCAGGTTTTGCCAGCTCTCTCCGACTCCATATGCTCTTCCTGAGTATATATATATATATATATATATATATATATATATATATATATATATATATATATATATGTATGTATATATATATATATATATATATGTATATATATATATATATATATATATATATATATATATATATATATATATATATATATATATATTACCTTGGTCTAAGATTTCTTTACCAATCCCCTTACGACGTGTTTCATTTGGGCCAAGATATCCAAACTATATTGAAATTCATTCTCCACTTGCTGTAACTTCCCAATCTGATTCATGATTCTAACATTCCAATTACCAATTTTCATTTATTCTATAGTATTTATAAACTGGGAGATTCTTATCACCCCGCAGCACGTATATATATATATATATATATATATATATATATATATATATATATATATATATGTGTGTGTGTGTGTGTGTGTGTGTGTGTGTATGTATTCTAGTATTGGTAGTGAGATCAAAAGAAAAGTCAGGAATGACTGGAGAGAATATTTAGACGGTGAAGCAGATGAGGCTGACAAAGCTATTCATTCAGGAACTGGCTATGGTGCAAGAATTGCTCATGGAATTTCAAATGAAATCTCTACTGGGGTAAAGAGGACGAAGCATATACCTACCAAATAGAGGTATGGGTATGTTATAACAACAGAAGATGAAGAAAGGCAACATTGAAGGGAACACTTTAGTGAGGTCATGAATAGGAGACATGAAGGGAATAATTTGATTGCTATACCTGGAGCTGAGGAAGATCTTGATGTGCCCAAGAATGAATTCAGTGTGTTTTAAGTCGAAGCTATTATTAAAAAGAATCAAGAGAGGGAAAGCCCCAGGATACGATGGGATAACTGCTGAGATGATATTGCTTGATAATGAAGTGACTTCCAGGATACTTACAAGATTATTTTGTAGAATGTGGCATGAAGAGGCAAAACCTGATGAATAGGAGCTATAAGTGTAGGTGAAAAAAGGAGATCTGACTGATTGCAATAATTACAGAGGCATCACACTTACGTCAGTTGTCATGAAAATATTTAGTATGCTCATTCTAAGGAGACTAGAGAGAAAGAGTGATGAAAAGCTGAGAGATGAACAAGCAGGAGTTCCAAAAGGTATATGTTAAACTGACCAAATTTTAATTATAAGACATGTACAGCAATGTGTAGAATATAGAAATCCACTTTTGATGGTATTTCTCGACTATGAAAATGACTTTTGACAATGTGCACCGGCCAATTTTGCGGAGGGTCCTGTGTTATTTTGGAGTTCCTCTTAAATATTTACATTTAATTAAGTTTGTTCATGAACATAACAAGTGCAAAGTTAATGTTAGTGGAGTCCTATCAAATGAAGTTCCAGTGAACCGTGGAGTACTCAAAAGGAATGTGTTGTCACCGAAGCTGTTTATCCACCTTATGGATTTTGTAATGCATAGAACAGGGATGGTGGAGAAGGATTGGACTGGGTTAGTAATAGGAAATTAGCATACTTACAGTATGTTGATGACGCTGTCCTTATTAGCAAAACGCCACATGACTTGCAAAGCTTGCTTACCAGAATGCATGAAATATCACATGAGATTGGGCTCAAGATAAATTGAAGAAAGACAGAGATGATGAGAATGAAATATGCAATGGAAGATGAAATATCATTGAAAGGAGAAAGGATTAATAAGGTAGCATCATTTAAATATTTATGAACTATGATCGCTAATACAGGGTCCTTAGAAATGGACTTTAATGAAAGACTGAAAAGAGTAAATCAGAAAAGGCCCAAGTTAAGTAAAATTTGGAAATCGCCTGAAATTACATATAAAAATCGTGGTATGACAATGAAACAATATCCAACAGATTTTGCAGATTTGAGAACAAAGCCCTCAGAAGAATATTGGGAGTCATATGACAGGACAGGATTATAAATGAAACTATAAGAGAGATTACTCAAGTGCCATGTGTGGATAAGATCATGGTGAGGGGTAGATTGAGATGGTTTTGGCATGCTCTTCACACTCTCAAGAGAGATTAGTTCACCAAACTTTCAACTGTACTCCACGAGGCACTAGAAGAGTTGGAAGACCCAGGCCTACATGGCTGAGGACGATAAAGCGTGAAGTAGGAGATGATGAATGGAGAAGTATTGAAGTAAAAGCTCAAGATAGAGACGACTGGCGAAATCTAAGCTGAGCTATAACCCTAGTTGGAAAAGCAAAATGTTATAAACTCAGGAGCTCCAACAAGGAAAAAGAGGAGTGGAAAAAAAAAGCATGAAAGAAATGAATACTTCGTATGAAATATTTTAAGATCAGTAACAAGGGTAAAATAGATCTATCATATCCTGTATAAATTATGGAGAGACTTATATCAGCCTGTTCAACATAACATTCACTGCAAGTATGAACTTCTGAAGTTCCACCGATTCAACTACGTGCTTAGGAAAATCATTCCACAATCTGGTCTCAACGAGAGTAAAAGTCTGGAATACTGTGTAGTATTGAGCCTTATAATGGAGAAGGCATGACTGTTAGAATTAACTGCATACCTAATACTGCATACAAGATGGTACTGTCTGGGAAGAGATGAATACAAAGAATGGTCAGAATTGTGAAAAATCTTATGCAACATGCATAAAGTACTAACTGAACGACAGTGTTAGAGAGTAATATGTGGCTCAGGAATAAGTAGTTCAATAGACCCCAAGTTATTGTCCAACCAATTAAATTGAGATTCAGCAGCTGAAGACCAGACAGGAGACCAGTATACTCGAAACAAAGCTGACTGAAACAATTAAAACTATTTTTTTTTTCGAAATAGATTGATCACAACAAATCTGTAAAAGACTTTCTCAATATGCCAGTTTTTGTGCAAGTGAAGAAATAGAAGGAATGTGTTTCTCAAAAGTAAATTTACAATCAAGAATCACACCTAAAATTTAAAGGAGTTTTATATAGTTAAAGAAACTTTATTAACGCAAATATGTGGATGTTGAAGAATTAATGCCATCGACCTACTTAAGATTATTATTTGAGTTGTGTTAGGGTTCAACGTCATGTCCCATAATTTCCTCAATGCACCAATTTTAGCTAGATCTCTATTTTATAGGTAGTAGGTTGGCTAGGGCACCCGTTGAGATACTACCGCTAGAAAGTTCTTGTGTCCTTTGACTAGCCAGATAGTACTAAGTGGCTTCATCTCTCTGGCTACGGATAATTTTTCCTTTGCTTACACATATATCGAATTGTCTAGCCTATTCTTTCGACATTCTCCTCTGTAATCGTACACTTCACAACACTGAAGTTACCAAACAATTCTTCTTCATTCAAGAGGTTAACTACTGCACTATGATTGTTCAATGGCTACTTTCTTTATGCTGAAGGTATAAGACGCTCTTTAGCTATGGTAAGCAGCTCTTCTAGGAGAAGGACACTCCAAAAGCAAACCATTGTTCTCTAGTCTTCTGTAGTGCCATAGCCTCTGTACCGTGGTCATCCACTGTCCTAGGGTAAAGTTCTCACAGTTGAGGGTACACTCGGGCATACTTTTCTATCTTATTTCTCTTGTTTTTTTTTTCAATCTTTTATAGTTTGTAGATGAAAGATTATTTTAATGTTGTTACTGTTCTTAAAATATCTTATACTGTTCATTACTTCTCTTGTAGTTTATTAATTTGCTTTCCTCACTGGGTTAGGTTTCCATGTTGGTGCCCTTGGCCTTTTAGCATCCTGCTTTCCCCACTAGGGTTTTTGCCTAGCAAATAATAATAATAATAATAATAATAATAATAATAATAATAATAATAATAATAATAATAATAATAATAATAATAATAATAATAATAATTGATTCCAGATCTACTACATTCAGGAGATGGAATTGATGCAAACAGAGTAGCATCATCTACAAATGCAACGAGCTTGTTTTCTTTGCTATAAACCATCTTATCGTGTGTATTTAGTATGATAAGTAATGTGCCAAGAACACTACGCTGAGGAATACCAGATATCACATTCCTATACTCCCCATACTCAATAGGCTTAGATTATAGTATTATTGAGCATGGTGTGTGGGTTTGTTTGCTTGTTTGAGAGAGAGAGAGAGAGAGAGAGAGAGAGAGAGAGAGAGAGAGAGAGAGAGAGAGAGAGAGAGAGAGAGAGAGAGAGAGAGAGGGGGGGGGGATGGGTTGTAGGCTAGATTGATTGATTATCATTTATCTGACAGCAGATAAAACCTTCTGTATAACTTAGCAAGTAAACCTACAATGATTGTTTTAAAGTTTTGGCCTTATAAAGGTAAGACTGTTGACACCTGTAGAATTTAATGATATTTTGAATGTTGAAATTACATTTTATATTTTGAAATTGTACCCCTGTGTAATAGTCCCTGTTGCCTCATTGGTAAGAACCATAGATACCATGGATAAGAATATTTTATAAAAGCTACATGGCGAATTGCCATACATAAGAATTGGCAATAAGTATGGCTTTCATGATTTCTTTCAATGAAACTTATCTAATTATTGCTTCTGGTTTTGCATGCCCGTCTATTATCTTTCATTTTTATTCCATTACTAGTAAACTCAGTATAGGCCTAATGTGTTAACTGGAGGATTACCATTCCACGAGCATCCAAAAATAGTCTAATGGATAGATCAATCGTGACTCTTTTCCCCCTCCACGAGCATTCCTGACCACGTCATTTATATAATTGATGTAGCCTATATTTAATAAGATATCAATTATATATTTTGATAATTTGAATTATGTTTTGTAACAAGTATATTCTTAAAGTGATCGGGAAACTATAGCTTAAGGTAGTTGAGCAATTATAATCTATAAAGATCGTGTTTTATTCTGCATAATAACATAATTCAATGTTTTACTTTTTATATAAATTGAATTGAAGAAGGCTTTGTAATTTTTATAATAAAGATAGTTGTTTCATAATTTCTCCGAGCAATCTAAATCCATCCATCCATATTGTGGTCTCAACGCCCCTAGTAGTTTATTGTAGAAGAAGAACGTAAACAAAGAAGTTGCCAATGTTGAATATGCCAATGCTACCATAAGGGTTAAAATCGTGTTTAGGCTTGCTTGAGATTAGGCCTTAAAGTTCTCTTACTTGCTTATGTATAACTGTGCTTCCCATTTTAAGCGCTGCTTACACAAGAGTGCAGTACAAGACTATCGAGTTGTTACACGTAAATAATAGTTCAAGAGACTAGAGTTGTTACACGTAAGTAGTCTTAAAACTTGACAGTTGTGTGATCTTGATGTAATAATACTTTCGTGAAGTCAGTCCTAAACTACCGATAGGCCAGGTATGTGGAAGAGTCAAGGTGGGTAGTAAGGCAGGTGGTGATAGATCAAGAATTAGGGAATTATTCACATTGCAATTTTTTTTTTTTTTTTTTACAATTTTGAATTAGCAAATTCCAATTAAATTCTCTTACGGGCTGCCAACGCAAGAGCCCATGTCATACATAAGGTAAGGCAATCCAAACATACAGACAGACTAGTAGGGAAAACCCTTTTGTAGACGCGACTTACCGGTATGCTAATTAGGCTGATAAAATGTTAAGATCGAGTATAGTTGGTTGTAATATACTACAGTAGAGCCACGAAAGTGAATTGCCGAGATCTGAGGCATAATCTTTAGTTTAGGCGAGCTCTATTGCCATTTGCTCACGTCCCTTGGGGGTTGTTTGTAGATCGATAGATCAACATAACACTTATTTTCGCAATCCTGTATGGAATAAAGTCTGTTCCGTATTCATTAAGTGTAAAACTACTTTTTTCAGAACTTTATTCTCCAGAAAATTATCACTAATGAAATACTATGAGATGGTGAAATAATAATAAAGCGGTGACTGTCGTGCAAACATGTGATAATACTTTTATGCCGTCTCCGAGTCGGTATTATCATAGAACAACACAGGAAAAGGTTTACTGATTAAGGAATGGGGTTCCATTAAAAAAAACTCCTGTTTTCTTTGAAAATTACCTATATTTCCAATGCAATTAAATAGTTAATAAGATACCCTATAAGTATCCTATAGTAATGGGGACTAGCCAGTAGGCAGCAGGGGTTTTGGGTTGGAAAATTTGGTTTTATTGTACTGTATTACAGGGCAATGTAACCTAGGAAAAAACTACTTATTTTCTTCTCTATGTTATTCTGTGACGCATAAATCCATAAAAAATTACACAATTTTGGCATTAATTATTTCTCTTTTTTTTTTTTTTTTTTCGTTGTTTTACATCCTAAGGTTTGCATGCAAGTTAAGCAAGTGTTATTATAAAAAAGAAAACAAGAGAGGGCATTATTTGCAATTTACTTTTTGTGTTTGTGACCTGGAAACAGTGGTCTGGTGGCTTGCAAGCCATGCTAGGTATGTGATCTGGAAAGGGTGGTCTGGAGTCTTACTCCCTGGCTAGGTCTGTGACCTGGGAAGGGGGTTCATGGGGGCTTGACCCCTTCTAGGACTGTGACCTGGGAACTACTAGGTTAGGTTAGGTTAAGTGTGTTAGGTTTTATGACCTTTTGAATGAATATCCAAATTTATATTTTTGTTCAAGAGAAACATTCCTTATGGGACAAACTTTTTCCTACTGTTAATAAGTGTGTTTGCAATTGATTTTACCTATATTTAAAGTTTAAATAATAATTTTTTTTTTTCTGTTCTCTCCTGTGCCCGTTAGGAAGGCGAGGGGTAAAGGGGGAGAGGCTTATTTGTGTTGAAAATAAAGGTGAAATTCATTGAAACCGCACTATTTACTGTAAGGAAAGTTATTTGTATTAGAAATATTGTCCTGTGTTAAACTATAATTTTACCCCCAAGTCTTTGGGGGTGCAGAAACAGAGTAATGAAGTAAGTGTCAAAATAATAATGTCAAAAGGTGCACTTCCTGTACGCACAATGCATAATGCATAATAATGAATAAGAACAAAACGAGTCTGCAAACAAAAGCCTTCTAACTATCAGGATGACTGCAGGGCTTGACGAGTCAGACATTTTGATAAGTATAAGTCAGTGTGTGGGTCTTCTGACCCCCTGTTTATTGTGTGGCTGGAGGTCATGCAGGCCTCTTAGGACATGCCCAGATGTATTGGGGTGTGGCCATAGCAGTGTTAAAGTGGGTGGATCGGATTATTCCAGTTGAAGGTTCCGGGACGTGTCACTGACGGACTGGAAGGGGTGACCCATCATGGCACATCGTTAGAACGATGCTAATCCATGGCAGGGAACTCTGGTGGGGGGGGGGGGGGGGGATTGAGGAATTGTTAATGGAGTTGGTGTTGCGCCGGGTAACATAAATAAAGGGCTTCGAGCCATGATAGGAAGATATTTGCGCAGAAAATTCCGGTTGTGTAGGGTAACCCGACCAGAGCCATCGACAGACCCCATGTTGGTCAAACTGACATTCCTTGATTATAGCGCCAGTCTTTTCCCATTTCATTAGATTCGGACCAACTTGGGTCTGGATATGGACAGTCACTCCCTCAACCAGAGAGGTCAGGCTTCGGGTGTGTTCCGAGACTTGCTCAACTGATTGCATGAGGCTATTACGTAATGCCTCCTCTTGCAAGAGGAGCATCTCCTGCCAAGTTGAGTGATGTTCAAGTGATCCCTCTTGATCTGTGCTGTCGTCTTCACTGTCTTTACACAGGCTTCCGCTAAGCAATTAGTGTGAGGGAAGGCAACAGAGGACAGACGATGACTGACACCCCAGTTGGGGAGGAATGTGCATGCGATATGTGCTTTGAATTCTGAGTCACCATCTGAAGGCAGTTCTTCACCTATGCTGTATGTGACGAACACTCGATGTCATGCAGCAATGAGCCCAGCGGCACCATCAGAGGCGCACTATGACTAGGTAGGTAGGGCCACAGTAGCAGAAGAAACCTGTAGCAATACACTGAAATTGGTAAGCTTGTGATGCAGTTGGGATGGGTGGAGCACTTGGCTGTGAGGGTGCCTTACAATTGCAGACTTAGCAGATAGCTGGCAATTTTTTCCGTAACTGGATTACAAACCTACGCTATTTATAGGGGTATTACTTTCGGCGAAGCTGAAAGGACAAGCCATTAAATTTTATGAATAGAACTTACCTGGCAGTTATACAGTATATATATAGCTGATTCTCTGACTGCGGCAGAATTTAATCGAAAATCGCGGCAACCGCCTTGTGGTGGTTGTGTGGTTAGATGGTTAACAACCCTTATAGGGTGGTACTTGGAATCATTCCCATTTTCTGTTCCTCAGATTATCTCTGCCGGCCGGATCGACAACATCGTTGGTCCGCCTTTCAGAGTTTTTCGGATCGCTTTCCCTTTATCGCCTTTTTGGACTTCGTTTATGGTGAAGTACACTGTGTTGGGATTTGGCAATCGTGTTGTTTTTGTTTTTTGTCTTTTTTCCGTTATTATCATGAGTGGGAAAATTCATTATCGTGTTTGTGCGAATGATATTTGCAAGGTGAGGTTGCCGAAACTTTCGGTTGACCCTCACACTATCTGTATGGGTTGCAGGGGGTTTGAATGTGCTTTAGATAATAAGTGCAAGGAATGCGAGGTTTTAAGTGATAATGATTGGTTAGCTATGCAGCGCTATGTGCGCAAACTTGAGATTGATAGAGTTAGAAGAGCTAAATCAAAGTCAAAGTCTGCTAGTGAGCCTAGCTTAGATTTATCTATTGACCCTTTGCTTGTAACCCCTTTGGAAGGTATTCCTTCCCCAAATGTAGTGACTCCTGCCCCTTCTACAGGACCTGTACCTACGGATGACCCTGGGTATGCTAAATTAGCTGCTGAATTGGAGGCCATTAAAGCACAATTGGAGGCCTTTAAAGGTAAGGGTGTAGGTGAAATTAGTGCTTGTGAAAGTGCAGTGGAGGTGGCGACTGATCGAATCTGTCATACCCCTAGGTCTAGACCTCTACCAAGCTCCCAGGACCAAGGGAGAAGGTACGTCGAAAGCCGAAAGGGGGTGAGAGGTGCTTATCCTCGGTCAGTCGTCGCCTCAGACAGTCCTCTTGCGATCTCCCAGGCTGCTCTTGACCGCCGTAGGAAAGGCGTGTCGGATACGTTTGTGTCTTCGCCTGATCGTTCTCCCAGACGTAATTGGCGTTACGAATCAAGACCAATGAAGAGAGGGTGGAACCGGGACGTGCAGTCTCGCTGTCCCTCTCCCGGTTCGAGTAGCAGAGACCCTGATCCTTCGGAAGACGATTTCGATGTTCCTGTTAAAAGGGCGAAACAGAGAGTCCTTAGCCCAGTTAATCCTGCTAGACTCCCTGCTTCTTCTGCCAGCGCTCCCAGTCAAGCCGTACGACAACTGCCGTCTTCGGCACCGCGAGAGCCAGCGGAGGTTGCTAAAGCTTTCATGGTTGTTATGCAGGAACAACTTTCATCATTAGTTAAAGCTTTCAGCCACCCTTCTCAGTCCGTCAGACGTAAGGACGTCTCTTTGCCTGTTAAGAGATCTTCTTCTAAGAGAGATTTTAGTATCTCTCCCAAGAAACCTCTGCGCACTTCGTCGGCCGTACGACAACGTACACCCTCTTCATCGGCACGCTGCCAGGAATTTCCTTCCCCCCTCTCCCGCCACCAGGACGATACTGCCTCTCGTTCTCGGCGCCGTGACGATTCCGTTTCCCTTTCGAAACGCCTGGACATTACTGCCTCGTTTCTTAGGAAACAGGATGAATGCAGTCTGCATTTTCAAGGCGACGGCAGCCTGCATCTTCAGGACGCTTCCGTTTCTCGTCATCGTGACGATACTGCCTCTCGTCATTGTGACGATACCGCTTCTCGTCATCGTGACGATACCGCCTCTCGCCGACTGGATGTTAGCGGCGCTCGGCGCCAGGATTCAAACAGCTCTCGCTGCCAGACTGCTGGCAGCCCAACTCTTCGGGATGTTATCCTTGAGCAGGACCTCGAAGATATTTCGGAAGAGGAAGAAAAACCTGCCGACTCTTCTAGCGATTACAAGGTTCTTTCTCGCTCTCTTTTGGAACTTTATGGGGAGGAATTTCAACCTTCGGCCCCTTGTTCTCCTCAGTCTCAATTTACCAGGAAGAAAGGTACTAAGTCTTCGGCCTTCATCAAAATGAAACTTTCAATTTCGGCCAGGAAAGCTCTCGCTAAAGTGGATGATTGGATGAAGGAACGGAGACAAGCTGTCAAGACCACCTTTTCTTTTCCACTGTCCCGGCTCGCTTCCAAGGCCGGTATGTGGTATGAGACAGGGGAACCTTTGGGGTTAGGAGTGCCTTCCTCCTCCCAAGGTGACTTCTCGGCTCTTGTGGACTCGGCAAGAAAGCATGCTTTAAACTCTGCCAAGGTGATGTGGTCCATGTCGGAGCTTGATCACCCCGTCAAGGGAATTTTCAGGGTTTTCGAGGTTTTCAGCTTCCTGGACTGGTCTCTCGGGACTCTGGCCAGGAAGTCTGAACTCCTGGAGGACACGAAGGACCTGACGAGTATCATGTCCTGCATGGACAAAGCTCTAAGGGATGGAGCTAATGAATTGGCTTCCCTTTTCTCAGCAGGGGTCTTAAAGAAGAGGGCCCTTTTGTGCTCCTTCACCTCTAGATCGGTGACTGTTGCCCAGAAGTCGGAGCTACTTTACGCCCCTTTTTCTCGTCATCTTTTTCCTGAAGCTCTGGTCAGAGATATCTCCCTTTCTCTGGCTCAGAAGGCTACTCAGGACCTTTTGTCTCGGTCGGCTAGAAAGACCTTACCTGTTGCTCCTGCTCCTCTGAAGAAGGAGGAGAAGAAGTTTCAACAGCCCTTTCGGGGCAGGATCTCCTCGAGAGCGGATTTTAGGGGAGAAGACAAGAGTCAGGGCCAAGGACCAGCAGGGGTGCGTTTAGGCCCCGGTCCAAAAAATGAGATGGAAGTCCTCCAGACACCAGTAGGAGCAAGACTGTCTCGTTTTTGGCAGTCTTGGGAAAGGAGAGGGGCAGACACCTGGTCCCTCTCAGTCGTCAAGGAAGGTTACAAGATCCCCTTTTTAAAGAAACCACCTCTCTGACTCTCCCCTGGCCTTAGTGGCTCAGTACACCGACGCGGGGAAACGAGAGGCTCTTCTGGAGCTAGTCGACCAGATGTTGGTCAAGGGAGCAATAGAGCCAGTTCAAGACCTCGCCTCCCCAGGCTTTTACAATCACCTGTTTCTGGTTCCCAAGAACTCGGGTGGATGGAGACCAGTCCTAGATGTCAGCTCTCTGAACGCCTTCGTGGAGAAAACAAAGTTCTCCATGGAGACGACTCAGTCAGTGCTGGCTGCATTTCGTCCAGGAGACTGGATGGTTTCTCTCGACCTGCAGGACGCTTATTTTCACGTCCCTATTCATCCGTCTTCGAGGAGATATCTGAGGTTTGTGTTCCAGGGCAAGTGCATCCAGTTCAGGGCACTTTGCTTCGGTCTCAGCACAGCTCCCCAAGTTTTCACCAGACTTATGGCGAATGTGGCAGGCTGGTTACACCAGGAGGGGATAAGGGTCTCCTTCTATCTAGACGACTGGCTGATCCGGTCACAGTCGAAAGAGAAATGTCTGGAGGACCTAATGAAAACTTATACGATCACTCAGGACCTGGGACTCATCGTCAACTGGGGGAAGTCTCAGACCGAGCCGAATCAGACTATTCTCTATTTGGGGATAGTTCTGAATTCAGTTCTTTTTCAGGCTTCTCCCTCCCAGGAGAGGCAGACCAGGTGCCTGGACAAAGTCAAAGACTTTTTGAGGAAGCAGGAATGCTCAGCGAAGGAGTGGATGAGTCTGCTGGGAACTCTATCCTCCCTGGAGCAGTTTGTCCCTTTGGGGAGACTGCACCTAAGGCCTCTGCAACACTTCCTCGCAAAGGTTTGGAACAGAAAGATCCAGGAGGACACTTTTTGTTTTCCCATTCCGACAGAGATCAAGGATCTTTTAATGTGGTGGCTGGACCCAGCTCTGTTGGGAAAAGGGATCTCCTTGTTCAAGAAGAACCCCGACCTAGTGTTATTCTCAGACGCGTCCGAGTCAGGCTGGGGAGCAACACTAGGGAACAAAGAGGTCTCGGGTATTTGGGAAGGGAGTCAGGTCAGTTGGCATATCAACAGGAAGGAATTGATGGCCATTTTGTTAGGGCTCAAGGCCTTCAAAACCTCGGTGTCGGGAAAGACTGTGGAGATCAATTCCGACAACACCACAGCTCTCGCGTACATAAGGAAGCAAGGGGGAACTCACTCCCTCTCCCTGTTCTCAACTGCGAGAGAGCTTCTCCTCTGGGCGAACGAGAACGAGACCCAGCTGTTGACAAGGTTTGTTCAAGGGCAGAGAAACATCAGGGCAGACATGCTCAGCAGGAGGGGACAGGTCCTTCCTACAGAGTGGACTCTCAACCCGCATGTCTGTCGGAGCCTCTGGAAGTTGTGGGGCAGACCAGTAATAGACCTTTTCGCCTCCGGTCTAAACAAGAGGATCCCCAACTACTGCTCCCTAGTCCCGGACGAGGAAGCTGTTGCAGTGGACGCCTTCTTGATGGATTGGACGGGGCTGGACATGTATGCCTTTCCCCCGTTCAAGATCATCAATCTGGTTGTCAGGAAGTTCGCTCTCCTCGATTCGGGACGAATGACCCTAGTGGCTCCATTCTGGCCTGAGAGGGAATGGTTCACCGAAGTGGTAGGGTTACTGATGGACTTTCCAAGAAGACTCCCGGCAAGTCCAGATCTTCTCAGACAACCCCACTTCGAGAGATTTCACCAAAACCCCCTCGCTCTCAATCTGACTGCCTTCAGACTGTCGAGAAGCTCGTTAGATCTCGAGGCTTTTCGGCACAAGCGGCGAAAGCTATTGCCAGGGCAAGGAGGATCTCTTCACAAAGTCTACCAGTCAAAGTGGGAGACCTTTAGAGCTTGGTGCAGGAGGCGCAAGGTTTCCTCGTCCTCTACCTCTCTGAGCCAGATTGCAGACTTTCTTTTGTACCTCAGGCTGGATGCTAAGCTGGCTGTATCTACCATTAAAGGATACAGGAGCATGCTCTCAGCCGTCTTTAGGCATAGAGGCTTAGAGTTATCTCAGAATAAGGACTTGCAGGACCTCATTAGGTCGAAGCAGGTGCACTTAAGACCCCCTTCTTGGAACCTGGATGTGGTGCTTAAGTTTTTGTGCTCCAGGAAGTTTGAGCCTATCTCGCAAGCTTCTCTGCGAGATGTGACTAAGAAAACCCTCTTCCTTTTGTCTCTAGCGACTGCCAGGAGGATCAGCGAGGTCCAGGCAATCGAGAAACGTGTAGGCTTCACCCTAATTGGAGCGGTTTGTTCCTTGAGGTTCGACTTTCTCGCCAAGAATGAGAACCCTTCGAAACCCTGGCCTAGGACTTTTGAAGTCCCTAACCTCACGAATCTAGTAGGTCAGGAACAGGAAAGCCTCCTCTGCCCGGTTAGGGCTCTCAAGGCTTATTTGGCCCACACTAAGAGCGTGAGGGGTGCTTCCAACTCCTTATGGTGTTCAGTGAAGGATCTTCAAAAACCCCTGTCAAAGAACGCTTTGTCCTTTTTCCTGAGGGAAACTTTTAGGGAAGCCCACCTCTTTTGTGAGGAAGAAAATTTCGCCCTGTTAAAAGTACGGGCTCACGAAGTAAGGGCCATTGCTGCTTCGCTGGCATACCGGAAAAATATGTCAGTTAAGCAGATCATGGACGCAACGTTCTGGAGGAGCAACTCTGTCTTCGCTTCTCATTACCTCAGAGAGGTAAGAGTGGACTATGACAAGTGTAATACCTTGGGCCCATACGTAGCTGCGGCTTCTGTATTAGGCAAAGGAGTTACTACCCCCACTCAACCTTAGTTTATGTACTTGTATATGGGTTTGTGTTTTTTATGGTTGTCTGAGGTCCTCGTCCTGTGGTACGGTTCCCTCAGTCCAGATAGATAGTTTATATCTATTTCTGCAAGGTTAGATGGTTAGCTTTAGTAAGGTTGCAGGTTTTTTATATGGGAAGGTAGTTTTCTGAAGTTTAGTCAAGTTGTTGGTCCTACCCCTTTGACAGACTCGATTGAGTTGTTTGCAGCGTAGCAGGTCTACTCCTGGATGAACACTCCTAAGGGAAAGCGACTCTAGAGGCAATTACCTTTGAAGTCAGCTACCTTAGCAGGTAAGGAATCAAGGTGTTTGTTCTCCTACAACTCTTTTGTTGTTTCCCCAACTATGTTTTTTCTGTCTGTTTCCCTCCTCCAAATGTGTGAATCAGCTATATATATATAACTGCCAGGTAAGTTCTATTCATAAAAATGGAGTTTTTATGATAAAACAAAGTTTTATGAATACTTACCTGGCAGTTATATATATATTTTAAAGCCCACCCACCTCCCCTCAGGAGACAGGTCGGGCAAAGATAATCTGAGGAACAGAAAATGGGAATGATTCCAAGTACCACCCTGTAAGGGTTGTTAACCATCTAACCACACAACCACCACAAGGCGGTTGCCGCGATTTTCGATTAAATTCTGCCGCAGTCAGAGACTCAGCTATATATATATAACTGCCAGGTAAGTATTCATAAAACTTTGTTTTATCATAAAAACTCCATATTTAGCCAGGGTTAACTACCTATCTTGCTAGTTAGGGGGGTAGGGGGGGGTAGCTCGCTATCCCTCCCACTCGCACACCTGTGACTGAGCTCACTTTGCTTGGAGGTAGGATTTCAAGGGGGATGGGGTCAGCGGGTAAGTTTGTATTAATAGCTAAAGGTTTGTATCGTTAGGAAAAATGCAAATTACCTTCGAATTTGTCATATGTTCCGTAACTGGAATACAAACTTATGCTATTTATTAGGGGCGACTCGCCCATTAAGGGGGTGGACATTTCTGCCAACCTGGCTTTTGGCTTTACCCTGGGGCTCCTTTTCTTGAGTAGGTTAGTACCAAATATAAGGAGGCCCTAACACCTCACTAAACCTTACTACGCAAGGTGTGTGTAGAGATAAGCAGTGTGACTAAAGGTAAAAGTTATTCCAAGTCTTTGTAGGCCAAATGGTTGTAACCAAGGCTTTCCCAATACCACCTCGCTAGGGTATGGAGATGCAACGGTATTGGCACAATACTATTATACACAAAGGAGCATGGTTTACCTGCAGTGGTTGAGGCCAGCTTGTGCAGAGAACTCAGGCAGCTGCTTTCCCCAAGAGAGGAGAGGATGAAGAAAAGAATAAGAGCCAGTCGAACCTTTTCATTAACGCAGACTAAAACCGGGTAACAATGCCCTCAGCCTTACTTGTCCAATAAGGAGCTTGAGGTATTAGACCAGCTGTTGTGCAGCCACCACAGGGCCGATAGAAAACGTATCGAGCCTCCTGTGGGTTACGTCTTGCAGCTAATGGGCTGTGAAAGTCGTTAGGTGTTTCCACACCCCAGCCTGTATACCCTGCATCACCGAGTAGTTTTTCTTGTAGGCCAGGGACATCGTGGGCTCTGGGACAATGTGACTGAGGAGGATCTGGATTCAGAGCTTTGTCTATGACGCTGCATATCCAGGCAGAAATGATTTCCTTGGTGATCCTCATCTAGTTCCTCCCTGTGCTGATGAAAAGGGCGGGCACTCGGGGGCACGCTGCTGCTGTTCTCTTAAGATAGTCTCAAACTCCTTACAGGGGAAAGTAAGAGATGATCTGAGTCGTCTGTTACAGAGCGGAGATTCGTTATCTGGAAGGAGTCAAATCTAGGATCCGATACCCCTGGATTCTGAGTCTTGGCAACAAATTACAGGACGAAGCTGAATGTTACCTCTCCCTATCTCCTTGAATGGGCGATGTCGTATGAGAGACAATGTAGTTCACCGACTTGTTTAGCCGAACCCAAGGCGAGCAGGAACACCGTCTTCCTAGTCAGGTGGCGATCTTTTGCCTGGTGTAATGGTTCGTAGGGAGGTCTCTTTAGAGACAGAGAACTCGAGCCACGACAATGTAGTTCACCGACTCGTTTGGCCGAAGCCAAGGCGAGCAGGAACAGTCTTCCAAGTCAGGTGGCGATCTTTTGCCTGACTTAATGATTCGTAGGGAGGTCTCTAGAGACCGGAGAACTCGAACCACATTCCAAGGAGGAGGTCTCGCGTCAGACTGAGGGAAGATAATTTCGTAACTCTGTATGAGTAAAGAAAGGTTTAGCAATGGGGAAATTTTTATTCCATTCAGTTTGAAGGCTAGGCTCAAGGCTGAGCGATAGCCTTTTACTGCCGAAACTGAAAGGCACATTTCTTCCCGCAAATACATGAAGAACTCCGCTATTACTTGAATATTGGCATCTAGTGGGAGGTTATGAAGAAAACCCTCTTCCTTTTGGCCTTAGCAACAGCTTAAAGAGTCAGTGAAGTCCATGCAATTGAAAAGCAGGTAGGCTTCAATCTGAATGGGGCAGTTTGTGCCTTAAGATTAGACTTCCTCGCTAAGAACGAGAACCCTTCAAAGCCCTGGCCAAGGACCTTTGAGGTTCCTAACTTGACTTAACCTAGTGGGTCAAGAGCAAGAGAGGCTCCTCTGTCCAGTACGAGCCCTCAAGGCCTACTTGTCTCGCACAAAAAATGTGAGAGGCTCTTCTAGCTCCTTGTGGTGTTCTGTGAAAGATCCTCAGAAGCCCCTTTCCAAGAACGCTTTGTCTTTTTTCCTGAGGGAAGTTATAAGAGAAGCGCATCTCTTGTGTGAGGAGGAACACTTCGGACTTTTAAAAGTGCAGGCTCACGAAGTGAGAGCCATTGCGACCTCGCTTGCTTACCGCAAGAACATGTCGGTCAGACAAATTATGGATGCGACATTCTGGAGGAGCAACTCTGTGTTCGCCTCTCATTACCTCAGAGAGGTGAGAGTGGATTATGAGAAATGCTATACCTTGGGCCCATACGTAGCTACGGCTTCTGTATTAGGCAAAGGAGTTACTACCTCCCCTCAACCTTAGTTTTGTATGCTTGTGCGTGGGTTGGTGTTTTTAATGGTTGTCTGAGGACTTCGACTTGTGTACAGTCACCTCAGTCTAGTTAGATAATTTTTTATCTACTTTGCAAAGGTTAGGTGGTTGGTTTTGGTAAGGTTGCAGTTTTTTATATTGGGCAATAGGTAGTCCTGAAGTCTAGTCAGATTGTTGGTCTCACCCCGTTGACAGACTCGATTGAGTGTTTTCAGCACTGCAGGTCACATCCTGGCTGACACTCCTAAGGGAAAGCGACTCAAAAGGCAGGAACCTTTGAAGTCAGCTACCTTAGCAGGTAAGGAATCAAGGTGTTTTTTATCCTACAACTTTTTTGGTTGTTTCCCCAACGATGTTTACTGTCTATCACCCTCCTCCAAGTGTGTTAATCAGCTATGTATATATAACTGCCAGGTAAGTTCTATTCATAAAAATGGAGTTTTTATGATAAAACAAAGTTTTATGAATACTTACCTGGCAGTTATATATACATTCGAAGGCCCACCCACCTCCCCTCAGGAGGCAGGTCGGGCATAGATGAACTGAAGAACAGAAAACGGGAATGATTCCAAGTACCACCCTTTAACGGGTGTAACCACCCAACCACCACAAGGCGGTTGCCGCGTTTAGAAAAATTCTGCCGAAATAGAGATTATTAGCTATGTATATATAACTGCCAGGTAAGTATTCATAAAACTTTGTTTTATCATAAAAACTCCATATTTTAGAAGGCCAGAAGTCAAGGTCACGGACGAGCAAAACGTCCAAAAGGTTGAGAAATAAGCTCCCTTGGCAGAGGTCTGCACTCTACTGAGTGCCCCTCTAGTTATCTATGATTCACTTCACATCCTTCTAATGTTTTTTTGCTCCCCCTGGCTTGCTGTGCTCGAAAAATTAACATTACATTACTGCTCCTCTGTTCTGGCAAGTGGTACTTAAATAGTCTGCATTGCAAGCCCCATGGGTCATTATTTAGGGGATATTTTTACTTTCACATGAGCATCAATAGGTATATACAGAATGGAGAGAGTTATCATATTCAATTCCCAACATAGATGAAATTACACTAAATTTTGAATTAGATTGTTCTTCCTTTGTGGAGATGTCTTTTATGTGATGGGGGTTGAGTTTGAAACTGAAGGGGAGGGTGGAAAAAATGATTGTTGTAGAACATCATCCAAGAACTTGTGCCTAAATATTTGGAAGTGGGTAATTTGTTAAAAAGGCCAAGTAATGATTACGCCATAAAAAAATTAGAACGATTTGCAATAGCAATTGCAAGCCAATGGAAGCTCCCAAATGACCTAGTTCATCCCTTTTTAACAAGTGATATGTTTGGTAACCCAAATAACCTTACAATTTACGGACTTTATATAAGAGGACTGATTTGTAACTTCTCAGGCCTTGCACAAAATGTAAAAGTGGTGACATGCGGTATGCTTTCAATAGGAATCTTCTCATAACTATTGAAAAACAATTTTACAACAGCCATTTTCAACACTATTGTGTTCGGCAGCGATATAAGAAGTGGACAGATTGTAGATCTTCATTCAATTTACTTTTCTTACCCGCTCAAAATCTGTCTGTCCCTTTCCACGATGCGATTCCCTGTCTATTAAACCATACCTACCTGGTCTGTGCAAACCTCCTATACTGTACATACTTCTTCGCCACTTCCCTGCCTGTCCCGTCCCGTCCGCCACAATTAAAGAGGAGGTTGGTATTTGGAAAGTTGGTGGTTCCGACTTCTCGGATTTCGAATAATGTAGGTAAAGTAATATATTTGAAGTGATTACTGTAATTGGATAATTAAAATGACAACAAACAGACATAGTGCAATACTGTATACTGTACTGCATGCCACAATGGAAGAGCACTGAGATACACTGAGTTAATGTTAAATGGCAAGCAAAGTGAGCCTTTTCTAAGCAAGGACCAGTAAGTGATTTGAATGTTAATTTAATGGACCGATATACCCATAAATACGTTTTAAGTAAGGGGTTTCCATTACAATAGAAATGGCTATAAACTACATAAAGTATGGGAAGGATAATTCCAGTTTTCTAATCATGTAAGGCCTGGTCTGCCGATCTGCAAAGGCTGGTAACTATGTCTAGTCTAAAAAATTTCACTGTAGGGTGCTTTGTACCTTATTAGGTTTATATTTTTGTTGTAATTACTTCCTATGCTACAACCAGAAGCTGGAAAAACAGGATACCGTAAACCCAGGGGCTCCAACAGGGGAAAATAGCCCAGTGAGGCAAGGAAATAAAGGAATGAATGATAACCTTATACTGGTACAGTATAGCATTACTCATATGCTGTTCAGATACTTGATTATGCTATGAGTAGATACTGTACTACATTCTCAGTCTGTTCAGAGAAGCTCCAGGTACGTATGTAAGATCTTGGGGGAAGATATGGACCAGGTCTGTTGCTCATATAGAAATGGGAATATTTCATTCCATTCTCTAGGGATTTCTTTCCAGCTGTGTCCGTCATCACACACACTTATTTAAGCGTATATTGGTTCAGCGAACTAACACTTTGTTTCTGCATGAATACAAACCTTCATCCTTTAATATGAGAATTGATTCAAGCATACCTGGAACTCAACTGTTAAAACTTATAACAAGGTGTTGGCAATACAGTAACCGGTAGTTAACGGCCGTCTGTGGGGGAAGCTCTGCCTCATGCTGGGACACTGAAAGGTCGCTTTGATTCTAGTAATTGTTTAGGCCTGTTCCTTCTACCCCTGGTACTTTTTCCTCTGGCCCTTCCTTATCGGCCTCATTGGGAGTCAAGTTGGGAAGAGTGGTGCCAATTTTATATCTGGATGAATCTTGAGGTCAGGAGAATCTTGTTTCCCTTAGCAGAACAAAGAGCCTCTTCCTTAGGAGTTGTCTCTAGCATATGTTTATGTAGACGGCACTGTGCAATGCTTCTGGTTGCTCTTGTTTTGGAGGGAAACCCCCCTCCCCCCCACACACAGAGTAACTTGCTTTCATACTTAATCCCTTGACCAGGATTAAGCCTTCAGCTGACATTGGCTTTGAACCTGCTCCCAAGTTGTCAGTTAACATTCACCTTTGAGATAGTCTGCTCTTTTTTTGGCCGATATACTTGATAGTAAGCAGATTAATGAGAAACTTGATCTTTTTCATTCTTGTTTTCCTGAGGTTAAACTAAATAGTTTAGCATTTTGATCTTGTGAAATTAAAGCTCTCTTGATGAATCTTAATGCTTATAGTGTAGATCCAGATGGTATTTTTCCTTTGTTTTTTTAAAGAGTGCAGATTTCTTAGCTCCGAAGTTATGTAATTTTGCGCAAGTTATCAAGAAGAGGTTCTTTTAGCACTTGTTGGGGAAATGGTTTGTGGTAGCTCAAGTCCAGCTGATTTCCACCCAATTTTCATAACTCCCATATTATCTAAAGTTTTTAATGTCTTTTGGCAAACGTCTTAAGTTTGCTGAAAAGAATTATCTGTTCCCTAGTTTGCAATTTAGTTTTTGTAAAGGCCTTGGAGCATATGATGCCCTTCTTAAAATCACCAGTGGTGTACAAAAGTCCCTTGATTTTGGCCAAGAAGTTCATATGATCAGCCTTGATTTTAGTGCAGCCTTTGACCATGTTAATCATGAGGCCCTTGTTTTCAAACTCAAACAGTTGGGAGTGGGTGGGTCTTTTCTTAGCATCATTATTGAATTTTTAAGTAATAGATCGCAAAGAATCATTGATGGGCATCATAGTGAGTATAGGAATGCGATATCTGGTGTTCCTTAGGGTAATGTTCTTAGCCCATTACTTTTCATACTACATGTATATACATATGACATATGGTTTGGCCTAGAAAACAACTTTGGTGTATAGACAGAGGATGTTACTCTTTGCATCAATTCCATCTCCTGAATGTAAGTCTGGGGTTCTGAATTCCTTAATAGGGGTCTAGCTAAAATTAGTGCATGGTATAAATTAAGGGGTAAAAAGTTGAATCCTAACAAAACTCTTAATTATTATTGTAAGTATGCTGAGGACAGTTGCTCCTCAACATCCAGATCTCAACATTGATAATGTTTCTTTAGCTACAGTATGTATAACTTAAAATTTTTAGTTGTGCGACTCTTGACATCAAATTTACTTCGGAGACATTAGGTCGTCTCTTTAGTTGTACAAAAAATTGGCATATTGAGAAAGTCTTTTAATTAAGATTTTTAGTGATTAATCTATTCTTTAGAAGTATTTTAATTCTTTCATTCTACCTTGTTTTGAGTATTGTTCTCCTGTCTGGTCTTCAGCCGCTGATTCTCATCTTAATTTGTTGTACAGGAACTTAGGCTATTAGATTTCATATTCGTGATCTAGATATCAATCTCTGGCACTGTCGTTCAATCAGTTCGTTATGCATGTTACATAAAATTTTTCATAATTCTGATCATCCTTTAAATTCAGATCTTCCTGGACAGTACCATCCTGTTCGTAATATTAGGTATGCAGTTAATTCTAATGGTATTGCCTTCTTCATCATGAGGCTCAGTATTACACAGTACAGTATTCAAGAAGTTTTATTCCAGTTGTGACCAAATTGTGATATGATCTTTCTGATGATTTTCCAAATACCTCGGTGGAGAGAGGAATGAGCTCTCCTCTAAATAGACTTCACCATTTGGCTCCTGATAATCAGAGCACGTGCCCTCACATAACTGAGGAGCTTCAAGTGTCTTCACCTTTACTTACTCGCCCTAGCGAGAAACATGTCTTCAAGCACATGAAGTGGTTGGACTGTTACTTACGTGCTTTGTTTGAATGTGGAGCCTTGTGCGTGAGAATTATTTAACTTTTCAATGATAGATGTCAAAAAGAGAACTTTTCCGAGATAGATGAACTACAGGAAAGTATAGAAATAGAACATTTTATTATTAAAATTTCACTTAATTAAAGAAACTGCTTCCAATTGAACTTTTCATCGTAAACACATCATGTTCTTCTTGAATTGGATTTTTATTGTGGCTACTGAATGAAGTTTTCTGTAAATATTGAAATTACAGTACCAATCTGAATAACCAGAATGAGAGGTTACACCACATAAAGGCTTTCCTTTTGTAAACAATTTATTTTTAATTTTTCAATGCTATTGTATTATGTTTTTCATATATGCATTTGACCTACGTTACAGTAACTATAAATTTTTTTTTTAATTCTAGTATGGCTGTGCATCAACCTTTAAGACAAGGGTTACGACTCTACAGTACAAATGCCTCACGCAATAGAGCAGTTATTGACCGTATTATAAGAGTGGATCATGCGGGGGAGCTGGGTGCAGATCGTATCTATGCTGGACAGATGGCTGTTCTAGGTAATTTTTTTCTCGATATACTTTCTTGTAAAGCTTTTTTCTAGTTTTAATGTTTTAGATTTTTATTAATACTGTTTATAGAAGTGAGATAATTGTTGTTTGTTTAATAAGAAAAAAATGTTGTTGGTCATATTCTATTAGTTGAAAATTATCAACTTTCTAGGGACTATTTCTTTTGTACTGTACTTAGTTGATTGCCAAAGAAAATATTGAATACAGTATAGTACAGATAGTTCTTTACATCTCCCAATCTCACGTGTCTCTTGCATAGTTTGAAACCTTCAGTTATAGTGGGTGATAAATGCCATTTATACATACATAGTCCAAGGCACTTCCCCCAATTTTGGGGGGTAGCCGACATCAAACAAATGAAAAAAAGGGGACCTTTCCTCTCTACGCTCTTCCCAGCCTGACATGGGACTCAACCGAGTTCGGCTGGTATTGCTAGTGTGCCACAGCCTACCCTCCCCCGTTATCCACCACAGATGAAGGTTCATAACGCTGAATCCCCTACTGCTGCTACCTCCACAGTCATCCAAGGCGACCGTAGGAAGCAGCAGGGCCTACTGGAACTGCATCACAGTCGCTCGCCATTCATTCCTATTTCTAGCATGCTCTCTTGCCTCTCTCACATTTATCCTCCTATCACCCAGAGCTTTCTTCATTCCATCCATCCACCCAAACCTTGACCTTCCTCTTGTACTTCTCCCATTAACTCTTGCATTCATCACCTTCTTTATCAGACAGCCATTTTCCCATTTTCTCAACATGGCCAAACCACCTCAACATATTCATATCCACTCCAGCTTCTAACTCATTTCTTACACCTGTTCTCACCCTCACTACTTCCTTCCTAACCCTATCTACTAGAGATACACAAGCCATACTCCTTAGACACTTCATCTCAAACACACTCAAGTCTCTCCAACACTTTCATTCCCCACAACTCCGATCCATACATCACAATTGGTACAATCACTTTCTCATACAGAACCCTTTACATTCATGCCCAACAATCTATTCTTTACCATTCCCTTCACTGCCCCCAACACTTTGCATCCTTCATTCACTCACTGCCTTACATCTGTTTCCACTCCACCATTTGCTGCAACAACAGACCCCAAGTACCCAAACTGATCCACCTCCTCAAGTAACTCTCCATTCAACATGACATTTAACCTCGCACCACCTTCCCTTCTCGTACATCTCATAACCTTACTCTTACCCACATTAACACTCAACTTCCTTCTCCCACATACCCTTCCAAATTCTCTCACTAATTGGCCAAGCTCTTCCGCGCCTGCAATCAGCACAGTATCATCTGCAAACAACAACTGATTTACCTCCCATTCATGATCATTCTTCGCTACCAGTTTCAATTCTTGTCCGAGTACTCGAGCATTCACCTCTCTCACCACTACATCAACATACAAGTTAAACAACCATGGCAACATCACACATCCCTGTTTCAGCCCTACTCTCACCGGAAATCAATCGCTCACTTCATTTCCTATCCTTTCACATGCTTTACAACCTTTGCAGAAACTTTTCACTGCTTGCAACAACCTTCCACCAATTCCATATAACCTCATCACATTCCACATCGCTTCCCTATCAACTCTATCATACGCTTTCTCCAGATCCATAAACGCAACATACACCTCCTTACCTTTTGCTAAATATTTCTCGCATATCAGCCTAACTGTAAAAATCAGATTCATACATCCCCTACCTCTTCTAAAACCACCCTGTACTTCTAAGATTGCATTCTCAGTTTTATCCTTAATCCTATTAATCAGTACTCTACCATACACTTTCCCAACCACACTCAACAAACCCCTTGAATTACAACACTCATGCACATCTCCCTTACCCTTATATTGTGGTACAATACATGCACAAACCTAATTTACTGGTACCGTTGACAACACAAAACACATATTGAACAATCTCACCAACCATTCAAGTATACTGTCACACCCCATTCCTTCAACAGTAGGTGCTTTTCCTACTCTTGTTTCATCTAGTGCTCTTCTCACTTCCTCTCTTGTAACCTCTCTCTCATTCTCATTTCCCATCACTGGCACCTCAACACCTGCAACAGCTATTATATATGCCTCCCTATTATATCTGCCTCAACATTCACTAAACTTTCAAAATATTCCGCCAACCTTTTCCTTGCCTCCTCTCCTTTTAACAACCTTCCATTTCCATCTTTCACTACCTCTTCAATTCTCAAACCAGCCTTCCTTACTCTCTTCACTTCTTTCCAAAACTTCTTATTCTCTTCTTATGAGTGACCCAATCCCTGACCCCACCTCAGGTTAGCTGCCCTCTTTGCCTCGGTTCCATTACACTTTACTTCCACATTTTTCTCTCTATAGCTTTCATACTTCTCTACACTATTACTCTGCAGCCATTCTTCAAATGCCCTCTTTTTCTTTTCCACTTTTACCTTCACTCCTTCATTCCACCATTCACTGCCCTTCCTCATGTTGCCTCCAACAAACTTATTGCCACACACATCACATGCAATCCCAACAAAATTTTCTTTTACTGACTTCCACTCCTTTAATTCACCAGTTTCTCTGACTTTCACTCTTTCATATGCCATTTTCAACCTTTCTTGATATTCACTTTTTACCTCCGGTTTTATTAACTCTTCAACCCTCACTAGCTCCCTTTTACATACCCCCATCTCTATTCCCCCACTCTTTTGTTACAACTAATTTTCTTTCCACCATAAAATGATCAGACATACCGTTAGCCATACCCCTAAACATGTGCACGTCTTTCAATCTTCCAAACATTCTTTTAGTTCTTAACACATAATCCATTAACGCCCTTTCTACCACTTTTCCATTTGCCACTCTTACCCATGTACTGTATACTGTACTTGTTTTTATCTTTCTTTTTGAAAAAGCTAGAACTTATCACCATATCTTGCTCAACACACGTATCTACCAGTCCCTCACCACTCTCATTTCTACCTGGTACGCCATACTTCCCAATGACACCTTCTGCCTCTCCAGCGCCCTTTTATGCTGTTATTAAGAATTATTTATACTTGTTCTATACGAATATGAACCACCACCTTTCCTACTGTTATCCCTATGTTAAGGGGTCTACTACTAAACCTCTTTTCCCCATATCATCCTTCATCACAAGAGAGAGAGAGAGAGAGAGAGAGAGAGAGAGAGAGAGAGATCTCCTAGGGTGGTACAGGAGTGCAAAATTAATGTTATTAGATACTGTACTCAATTATGACGATGATACAGCTAATTGCAGCTTTCCCTAATTTTTTCCTTATTCCACCTCTTTTCCTCTACAGTATTGACTGACCTATAAAGATTCACAGTGTGTTTGATTGTATCTTGTTGGAATGGTTATGTGGATCATTAGTTTGAGTTCGGCTACAAGCTTTTCTCAATGAGTGCTTTGAGTGAGACGGTAGAGTTGCCTTTTCCCAGTGAAGGTAATACTGTACTTGCCTGAAATATCTCTCAAAGTACTCCCATTGCTGTACCTACTGATGACGACTCTATCAAGTATCTTGATCTTACTCATAGAGTTCCTAGCTTTTGATGGCGCCCCACTGGTGGAGAAGCTAATTGAGATATTAGCTGTTGCTGGGACTTAGACGTCTTCCCTTGATGCATTCTCCTCTTTGGTTGTGCCACATAATAGTAGAAGCATAATGTGTTACACTTCGACATATCCTTGCCCACTGCAATGGAAGAGCCGTCTTCATCTTCCACCATCCGGAAAATCTTTGAAATATGTGAAGAGAGAACAGAAAAGATGCAAACATTTTTGTACTTCCTTTTTTCCTCTATTGACTGGCTTATAGATATTCACTAAATCTATTTGGTTGCATTTTGTTGGAATAGCTGTGTGCATTGTTCTCTTACAAATTTGGCCACTAGCTTATCTCATGTCTTTCTCCTAAGGTGATGAATGTAGGGTTTATCAGCTTACTTGCTTTAAAATCTATTCTTCTTGCATGTCAGTTTCCGTACATAATAGGTAGTCGTTCGGAAAAGTTTAGTAAAGTTTTAGAATAGAATTCTGTATTAAAAAGATGATTTGTTCCGACCCTCTACAAACCTTTGCCATTTATTAGGGATTATCTTTTGGCAAAACTGGAAGACCGGCCTTTAAGACTAAGCAAGGTGGCAACTACCCAAACCGGGGGTTAGTGAAGGGTAGTTGGGGTTGCCAACTACCCCTTTCATTCACACACCAGTATATCCAAGTCACTTTTTTCTTTTGGCTTGAGGAGAACGGACATGCCCGCTCTCTGCTCTCAGAAGACTGGGCCATTATACTGTATTCAGATTCTTTTTCTTTTCAGGTCTGTGTATTCCTCCTCCTGCGTACTCATGCGGGCTTGTCCAGGGCCTGATGGTCGCTGTTGTGGTACCTTCATATCCTCCATCGAGACTAACCCATATTCGTTGTGTCTGACCTGCTGGGGACTCCGCTGTGCCCAGGATGACACTTGTGAGGAGTGTAAGGAGTGGTCTGCCTCCTAGTGGGGGAGATTTTGGCATCCCGGATGAAAAAGTCCAGGAGAGATTCTTTGCCTTCGTGGACTTCCTCAAGCACAAAGAAATCTCGGACATCTTCTTTAACCCCCCAGTCTCTCCTCGAAGTTCCTGCTCATTTGGCCTCTTCCAAGGGGCGGCTGAGTAGGTGCTTAGACCAACTTACTCCAGGTAAACCTCAGGGACCTGGGGATGTTGCTGCTTCCCCTAGAGAAGCTGCTTAGCCCCCACCCTTGGGCAAGTCCTTCTTGCTCTCTGATATGTCGCTGGTTGTGGTTGGGCCTCCTTCCAAGGATGTACTTGTAGAACTTCTGCAGCGTGGGGCCCAGAGGGCTCCTTCTCTGGGGTCCTCTGGAGTGGAAGTCCTTTCTCCTGCGGATGCTTTTATTGCCACTCTGGCTGTCTGCGAGGCCCATCTCTCGCCTTCTACTCCTGCTAGTCCTGCACACCAAGGAAACCAGCGTACCTTCTCGCCTGCCCAATGAAGACCTTCTGCTGATGAGACCTCATGCCGCACTTGGATCTCTTTTTTTTCACCAGGGACCGTAGTCCTCTGCTCATGCCCAGACGTTCGTCAGGCAGCACTTTGGTTCCCTAGACTGACGATCTTCTCACCATTCTTCTGCTCGTGATCACCTCTTCTCGTGCTTGTCCCTCAACATCTCGTGATGATCACTCTGCAGATAGTCGTTTGTCTGTTTGCGATCGTCACTCACCTGCTGGACGCTCTACCTCTGCCCACTGTTCTCCTGTTTGCGTCGCTGTTCTCCATCACGCTTTTCACACCAGCTCATCGTTCGTCAGCGTTTAGTCTTCTAGTGCACTGTTCGCCATCTCGTCCTTCACCTAGAAGACCTCCTGCCAGACGACGCTCACCTGCCCAGCGCTCGACAGATGGTGCTACTCTTCATCTAGCTACTCGCTAGAGTGCATCTAGCCATCTCATCACTCGCCATCTAACCACTCACCAGTGCAATGCTCTCCTACTCGCCGACTCATCTTTTGCCTGCTCGTCACTTGTCTGGCCATCACTCGATGGTTCTCTAATCGCCAACGCATCACTCCTGCTCGTCGATCTCCAGCACGTCATCGTCATTTTCCTGCCCATCGGAGGTCTCTGAGACTTACCTTGCCTTCTCTACCGCACTCGCTATCTCCCATGTGTGAAGTTTAAATTTCCCCGTGCAATTT
This sequence comes from Palaemon carinicauda, assembly GCF_036898095.1. Lineage (NCBI taxonomy): Eukaryota > Metazoa > Arthropoda > Malacostraca > Decapoda > Palaemonidae > Palaemon > Palaemon carinicauda. The sequence continues at coordinate 273,774,498 of NC_090725.1, forward strand.
CCTTTATTTTGCTCGCACCTCACATGCTCCCTCGAGCAATCAAGGTCCGGCACCCCGACAATCCAGCAGAAAGGTAGCAGTAGTACTGGTAGCAAGAGGCAGATGGCGTATTCTCTTCCTTGAAGGGTTCAGGTAACCACCAAATAAGTTTGCGGGCATTCCCATGGCCCTAGGAAGATCACACAGGAATGCAGATGCCTATGCAGATTGATTTAGGTAAGCAGCCTTCTCCCCGGTTCAGGTACCGAGGCAGCGTACCTCAAGGAGGCGATCTCCACCACCAGGCCTCCCCAAGGACACCCTGGACCTGTCAACTCTGGGATGCCACCTTCATGGTTTGACATCTTGGTCAAATCTGTCAGGCAGGCGGTTATAGACACAACTCAGCAAGGGCACAGGTTCATGCCTCTAACACAACCTCCTAAGTAGAGGAAAACTTTCTCTTGTCGGGCGCTCGCACCTTGGAATTCCTCGCCCGCTAGGTTGTCAACCTATGGGCCAACACAATACTTAGGAGGTGGGATGCCGTGATTGAAAGGTTCCACAGGCAGGTCCCCAAGGCTGAGTTCACAGGGCTCAGGGACTCCACCATTGACGGCTCAGCACTGTTTAACCCTTTTACCCCCAGGCTCTTTGGAAATTTCCAACCCTTAACCCCCAGGGGGTTATTTTTTTCCCAGCACATTTTGCAGTATATTTTTTTTAAATTGCTCTAACAGCCTTAATTTTTGTCATAGAGAGGTCAGGTTGGTCTCATTCTCTTGGAAAATGCCTGATTTTTTTTCAAAAAATTATCAAAAATATGAAAAAAAAAAAAATTTTTATAGCATTTTTTTGCAAGGACGTACCGGTACGTCCATGGGGGTAAAGGGATGGGTTTTGTGAAACGTACCAGTACGTCCTTTGGGGGTAAAAGGGTTAAGGGGGCTGTCCACCATGTCCTGTATTTTTTTTTTTTTTTTTTGATTGTTCAGACACCATTTCTATGTTTTAGACATATAATACCTTCATCATATGAAAATTTCAGGTCATTTGATTAAAAACCTTTTGATTTATTAGCAAAAATCATGATTTAAAAAAAATTAGGTACATTGTTCTCCACTAATAACACCAATTATATTGAAAATCATACCATAAAAGCTACTTTATAAACCGAATAATTCTGAGACAGAATTTTGGTTTTCCTTTTTGTTTTATGATGGTTTTTTTTTTTTTTTATATTTGCTCATCTAGACGCAAAGTAATCCTTAAAAAAAGTAAAAAGAAAATGAAAATTCTGTCATACAGAATTATGGGATTTTTATTCCTCTTTTCAGTGATATATTTCTCTCTAAAATTTAACAATAAATAAGTGAGAAAAATGTACCGAAGTGTGAATAATTATGTTTTTGAGCTATGAGCTCCCAAAGATTTGCTATTAATCTTTGCTTTTTTCTTAGAAAAATCAAAATAACATTATTATAATGCTTAATTTGTACTTGTTCCGTAACCGAAATACAAACCACGCTATTTACATTGGGTTTACCTGTTAGCGCAGCTGAAATGACGAGCCAATAGTTTTAACGAGGGTTAATTACCCCCGCGCTAGTTAGCGGGGAGTAGGGGAAGGGTAGCTTGCTACCCCTTCCCCCCCCCACACACCGGTGACTTGCTTCACTTCACTTTTGGCTCGGCAGTGATCAGACGTGTCTGTTCATCGTCCTCGTGACAGCCTTTAATTTTTCTGCTTTTTCTTTCTACAGCGTGTGTGTTGGTTGGAAGTTGACCTTCATTATTATTATTTTACAATGCGTACATGCCCTGGTGTTGCCGGTCGTCCTTGTGGGACCTTTATGTCGGACGTAGCTACGGACCCTCACACCCTTTGCCCTCAGTGTCGGGGCCGACGGTGTGACCAGGAGAACATGTGCTGTGAGTGCAGTGAGTGGTCTGCCTCCCAGTGGGAGAGGTTTGGCCGCCGGCGTAGGAAGAAGTCCAAGAGAGATCGTTCTCCTTCGGGGTTTGCCTTGAAGGAGGAAGGTTCTCGGGATTCTTCTTCCGCTGCCCAAACCTCCTCCGAAGCTTCCCCTCGTCCGGCTCCTAAGGAGAGTCGGCCGAGTGGTAGCACAGGCCCTAGTTCTGTTTCCCGACCTTCGGTGGGGGGAGAGGGCGTCGCCTCCCATAGCGAGGCGGTTCCCCCTCCTCCTCCGGGGGAGTTTGTTGATAATGCTTTAACTAATGATGATCTTTTGCAGATTTGGTCTTCCCTGGGGCTTAAGGGCTTGCCCTCCAGGGTCGCCTTTATTGACCTTGTCTCGTTGGGGGCCGCTGTTAAGCAGTCGCCGGCGGTAGCAGAGGTAGACCCTCTGTCTATCGTCGACATCGTGGTGGCAGAGGCCTCCGACGTGGCTGGGCAATCCTCCACAGGTGCAGTCGAGGATGATGGTGCTGAGGGCTCTCCTCCCCCTTCCGTACATCCTTCGAAGGGGGAAGTGAGTCCTTCGGTCTTTGCTGCTGCTCAGCTTCCTTCTAAGGGAAGTGCTTTGACTGAGACTCCCCTTCGGAGGACCGATGGTCCCGATGATCTTCCCCGAGGCCGCCTCCGCCGTAAGGCTCACCGTCCACTACGTCGCAAGGGCCTCCCTTCCTCTTATAAGGGGGTTAAGAGGCGCCTTTTTGGATCTTCTTCCTCCGAAGCGGACTCTCCTCGTCGGCCTCAACCTACAGCTCCGTCTCCCTTGGCCCTCTCTGCAGACCGTTCACCAACTCCTCCGGGGCAAAGGGATTCTTCCCTTCCACGAGCAGTGCTAGCACACAGGCGCTCTCCTGCTCGTCAGCGCTCTCCTGCTCGTCGGCGCTCTCCTGCTCGTCGGCGCTCTCCTGCTCGTCGGCGCTCTCCTGCTCGTCGGCGCTCTCCTGCTCGTCGGCGCTCTCCTGCTCGTCGGCGCTCTCCTGCTCGTCAGCGCTCTCCTGCTCGTCAAGGCTCTCCTGCTCGTTGGCGCTCACCTGCTCGTCGGCGCTCTCCTGATGTTCGCCCTCCTCGTCAGCGCTCCTGATGTTCGCCCTCCTCGTCAGCGCTCTCCTGCTCGTCAGCTCTCTTCTGAGCGTCAGCGCTCATTTGAGGATCATCGCCCTGCGGTCTCTGACCATCCTACAGTTCCTGCTGATCTCCCTGCACGCCATCAGTCCTCTGAGCTCTTTCATCCTGTGGCTACGCAACATCGTTCACGTTCCCCAGTGCGTGTGTCAAAAGCACATGTTCGCCAACGCGCCTACGATCTTCTTGTTCCTGTTCGTGAACGCGCCGTGCCACTTGTCCCTTCACAGGATCTCTCGCGTCGCCCTCCTGCTCGCCAGCGATCTCCTGCTCGCCAGCGATCACCTGCTCGCCAGCGCGCACAGGCGATTTTAGTATCGCCTATTCGCCAGCGTTCTCCCACGCGTCAACGATCGCCTACGCACCAGGGTTCACCTGCTCGTCAGTGCGCAGGCGATTTTGGTATCGCTTATTCACCAGCGTTCTACGCGTCAGCGATAACCTGTTTCTCGGCGATCTCCGGACCGCCCGCGTGTTTTACAGCCTGCGCGCTTACGTTCTCCAACGCTTCGTCAGCCGGAGGTTCTGAAGGGACATGGTTCGCCAGCTACTAGCTCGCCATCGCGCGATCGCTCACCGGCGCATGCTGCTCGCTATCGCTCGCCAACGCGTCACCATGCCACAACGCGCCATCGCCCACCTGCGCGTCAGCGCTCACCAGCTCACCACCGATCGCCTGTTGATCCACATCGCCAGCGGTCTTCCTCACCCACGCGGCAGCGCATTTTCTCGCCATCGCGCCAACGCTTGCGTTCGCCGCCTCGGACACGCGCTCATTCACCTGCCCACCCTCGCGCCCACTCGCCTGCGCGCCCGCGACTGCTCGCCTGCGCGCCCGCGACTGCTCGCCTGCGCGCCCGTGCGACCGCTCGCCTGCGCGCCCGTGCGACCGCTCGCCTGCGCGCCCGTGCGACCGCTCGCCTGCGCGCCCGTGCGACCGCTCGCCTGCGCGCCCGTGCGACCGCTCGCCTGCGCGCCCGTGCGACCGCTCGCCTGCGCGCCCGTGCGACCGCTCGCCTGCGCGCCCGTGCGACCGCTCGCCTGCGCGCCCGTGCGACCGCTCGCCTGCGCGCCCGTGCGACCGCTCGCCTGCGCGCCCGTGCGACCGCTCGCCTGCGCGCCCGTGCGACCGCTCGCCTGCGCGACCGCTCGCCTGCGCGCCCGTGCGACCGCTCGCCTGCGCGCCCGTGCGACCGCTCGCCTGCGCGCCCGTGCGACCGCTCGCCTGCGCGCCCGTGCGACCGCTCGCCTGCACGCCCGCGCGATCATCCACCTGCGCGACCGTTCGCGGCGAATTCCACAGCCAGTGGTAGCTGCAGGAGCGCGCGTTCCTAGACAACGCTCGGGATCGCCTCCACCCAAACACAGGATGGTAGTGCAGGACAAGGATACTACTGAGGAGAGGTTAGTACATCATTCTTCCCCACCTTCTTTTCAGGCAGGTACTGTGGTGTCCACTCCAAAGGATTGCCCGATCCCTTTCCCTTTAGCGAGGATTTCGGACTTGGAGCATTAGACTTGGTTTGGTCCTTTGGCGCGGGCGTTAGTGAGGGTTATGAAACCAGCACTTGCCGACCAGGGTAACAAACCAACTGCTGTCTCTCCTATGCTGAAGAGAAAGAGAGGAGTGGACTTCATGGTGACTTCCCCCAGGGCGAAGTTGGTTCCCAAGAGGTCGGTCGCGAAGGCCCCTTCTCCTGCTCAAGTGCTTTCTCCTTCTCCCGTGGACGAGGCCTTTCCGTCCTCAGGTGAGTCCAGTGGGGCGGTAGTCTTCCCCTCGGCACCAAAGGGGGAGACTTCGCTTCATGGAGGAGAATCATCTCGTGAGGAAGGGGCCCCTCGAACCTCTTTGTTGGGATCCTGTATCCCTCCCAGGAGGGAATCCAAGGACTCCAAGACCGTCCCGAAATCCTCTTCAAGGATTCGCCAGGAACCCACGGCTACCCGGGGGAATGTCCATGTTTCACCTCAGGAAGAGATCCCTGGGGCAGGAGACTTAGCTGCCAGCCCGCAGGGAGGAGAACAGCAAGAATCCGAACATGCCTTCTGGCAGGTCCTAAGCCAGATAAGGCAACTTAACGGACTTATGGATCCAGTCATCACCCCCCGTGAAGGCAAAGACACGATTTTGGATGAAGTGTTTGACGTTCGGAAGGCCCTTAAGACCAGTGCGGCTCTGCCCTGGTCTCGGGGTCTGAAGAGTGCCAGAGCTAGGGCCAACGCTCAGCTCGCGCTTCTTGCCTCCTCCAGTCGTTCCGCTGCCGGGAACAAGCTCATCCCTCCTCCTCGTCTTCAGCAGAGGAGGTACTTCGAGATTCTGGGTGAGCCCAACCTCGCTCTTCCTCTCCATCACTCTGTGGAGGAGCTGGCGAAGGGAGTTCCCCTTGAGAAGCTCTCTGCCCGGCAGGTGTCGTTCTTCGTGGCTGGACTTTTGGCTAGGATCTCTGGGCATCCTATTGTGATCGGAGGACTTGTCCAAGGAGACCAATAGGAAGGCCCTGGAGACCTTCTTGCTTTCGGGCACCCGCTCCATCGAGTTTTTGGCGCACCAGGTTACCACCCTGTGGTCCAACTCGGTGTTGAAGCGTCGTGATGCTGTGTCCGAGAGATTCCATCCGAAGGTCCCCGCCGTGGATGTGTGTAGGCTCCGACATGCTTCCCTTCTGGGGGAGAATCTGTTTGAACCTCAAGACATGGAGCGAACAGCTGAGAGGTGGAGGAAATCCAGCACGGATTCCCTCCTCCATAGGGCCCTTACAGCTCGGCCCTTTAAACCTCCAGCTCCGCCGCAACAGCAGCAACAGCCTCGTAAGGCTCCAAAGCAGGCACCGGCAGTTAAAAAGATGGTGTCTAAGCCCCAGCCCTTTCCAGCCAAGGTCAAGAGGGGCGGTAAGTCCTCCAGGGGAGGCAAGACTCCTAGGGGTGGCGGCCACGGCCGCAAGCCCTAGGGGTGGCAGTCCCCCTGCGTGTCCACCTGTGGGGGGATGCCTTCAGCGTGTCCATCTGTGGGGGGATGCCTTCAGCGTGTCCAACTGTGGGGGGATGCCTTCAGCGTGTCCACCTGTGGGGGGATGTCTTCAGCGTGTCCACCTGTGGGGGGATGCCTTCAGCGTTGCGTCCGCAGGTGGCAGCAACACGGGCCCGATGCTTGGACGGTTTCAGTGATTGGCCAAGGCTATCGCGTCCCGTTCACAACATCTCAACCTCCCCTGACAGCGAATCCAGTGTCGTTGAGCTCCTATGCCACGGGATCGGCAAAGGGGCTGGCCCTTCAGGCCGAAGTCGAGACCATGCTCGAGAAGGGTGCTCTCCAGGAGGTCGTCGACGGCTCCCCAGGCTTCTTCAGTCGACTCTTTCTTGTAGAGAAGGCTACTGGAGGGTGGAGACCTGTCATCGACCTCTCAGCTCTGAACGAATTTGTCAAACAAACCCGGTTCAGCATGGAGACAGCAGACACGGTCAGACTTGCGGTGAGACCACAAGACTTCATGTGCACACTGGATCTAAAGGACGCGTACTTCCAGATCCCAATCCATCCGTCTTCCAGGAAGTACCTGAGATTTTGCCTAGACGACAAGATCTACCAGTTCAAGGTGCTGTGTTTCGGTCTCTCCACAGCTCCTCAGGTGTTCACCAGAGTGTTCACCCTGATTTCATCTTGGGCGCACAGGAACGGCATTCGTCTCCTTCGTTATCTGGACGATTGGCTGATCCTAGCAGACTCGGAGTCGACCCTGCTTCGGCACCAAGACAGGCTTCTGGATCTTTGCCAGGATCTGGGGATCGTGGTAAACCTCAAGAAGTCCTCTCTGCAGCCGTCCCAATGACTGGTTTATCTAGGCATGCTAATAGACACCAATCTCCACAAAGCCTTTCCATCGGACGACCGGATAGCAAGGCTGAGGAGGGTGGCGGAACCCTTCCTCAGGCGAGAACAACTCCCCGCCCAATCGTGGTTGCGTCTCTTAGGTCACCTATCCTCCCTGGCTCGTCTGGTTCCAAACGGCCGCCTCAGGATGAGATCCCTTCAATGGCTGCTCAAGTCCCGGTGGAATCAAGGATCCGATTCCCCAGACATTCTGAACCCAATAGGGTCTCTGGAACAGGCGGACTTGCGGTGGTGGCTGGTCGACGAGAACCTGCGGAAGGGAGTGAGACTTCTCGTCCTCCCCCCGGAATTGACTCTGTTTTCGGACGCGTCAAAAGAAGGGTGGGGGGCGCACGTTCTGAACCAGAGGGCCTCAGGCCTTTGGTCAGAATCAGAAAAGTGCCTACACATCAACCTGCTAGAATTGAAGGCCGTCTTTCTGGCTCTTCAGCAGTTCCAACGGTCCCTGGCGGGTCACTCCGTGGTGGTGATGAGCGACAACACCACGGTAGTGGCTTACAGTATACTGTATCAACAAGCAGGGAGGCACTTTTTCGCAGCAGCTATCCCATCTTGCAGTAGAGACTCTGAGGTGGACCGAAACCCACTCGATAACACTATCAGCTCGCTTCATTCATGGCAAGAGGAATGTGCTTGCCGACAGTCTGAGCAGGGCCTCGCAGATAGTGAGTACCGAGTGGTCTTTGGATCCTCAGATAGCCAACAAAGTCCTGACTTTGTGGGGTTCCCCGACTGTGGACTTGTTCGGGACAGCTTTGAACTTCAAGCTGCCCCTGTACTTCTCCCCAGTCCCAGACCCCAAGGCACTCTGGCAAGATGCTTTCCAGCAACGGTGGGACAACATCGACGTGTACGCCTTCCCACCGTTCTGTCTGATGAGAAGGGTACTCAACAGGACCAGACTATCGGTCAACTGTTCAATGACTCTGGTAGCTCCGCTATGGCATCACGCAGAATGGTTTCCGGATCTTCTGCAGCTCCTGACGGAGCTCCCGAGAGAACTTCCTCCACGACACGGGCTTCTCAGACAACCCCACTCCGGTGTCCCTCACAGGGCCGTAGCCTCGCTTCGGCTTCACGCCTGGAGACTATCCAGCGTCTCCTCGCGGAGAGAGGCTTTTCGCAACAGGTTGCGGAGAGAATCTCTCGCCACCTGCGAAGGTCCTCTGAGGGAGTCTACCAAGCAAAGTGGAGAGTCTTTTGTGGTTGGTGTCGTGGAAGGGGTATCTCTCCACTCGATGCTACTATCCCAGCAAAAGCGGACTTCCTCGTTTATCTGCGGGAAGAAATGCGCCTTTCTGTCTCGGCAGTGAAAGGCTATCACTCAGCCTTAAGCTTGGCCTTCAGACTGAACGGCTTGGATATTTCTTCGTCGCTAGAGCTCTCTTTACTCTTACGTAGCTATGAGCTTACCTGCCCCCAGTCGGAAGTGAGACCTCCTCCTTGGAACGTGGTTCGAGTCCTTAGGTCTCTTAAGCGACCTCCCTTCGAGCCATTACGCCAGGCCACCGATCGCCACCTGGCTTGGAAGACGGCTTTCCTACTCGCTTTGGCTTCGGCCAAGCGGGTTAGTGAACTTCATGGTCTCTCGTACGACATCGCCCATTCAAGGGGATGGGGGGAGGTAACGTTCAGGTTCGTCCCTGAGTTTGTTGCCAAGACTCAGAATCCTGGAGTGCCGGATCCTCGCTTCGACTCTTTCGGGATCGCGAGTCTCCGCTCTGTAACAAGCGACCCAGACCAGCTGCTACTATGTCCAGTGAGATGTCTGAGGCACTACCTAAAGAGAACGGCTGCAGTCCGTCCTCAAGTGCGAGCTTTATTTGTGAGCACAGGCAGGACCAAGAGGAGGGTCACCAGGAACACCATCTCAGCTTGGATTCGAAGGGTTATCCACCATGCCTTGAATCCTGACCCTCCTCCGTCACGTCGCCCTCGGGCCCACGATGTCAGGGGTATTGCTACATCCCTGGCCTTCAAGAGAAACTTCTCTGTGACGCAGGTACTTCAAGCTGGGGTCTGGAAGCGTCAAACGACCTTCACAGCCCACTACCTGCAAGACGTGACCCACAGGAGCCTCGATACGTTTTCTATCGGCCCTGTGGTGGCTGCACAAGAGCTGGTCTAACCTCAGGCTCCTTATTGGACAAGTAGCAGTAGGTTGAGGGCGTTGTTACCCGGTCTTAGTCTGCGTGAATGAAAGAGTATGTCTGACCCTTACTTCTTTCTTCATTCTCCCCTCTCTTGGGGAAGCAGCATCCTGGTCCTCGCATAGCTGACCTCGACCCCTGCAGGTAACCCATGCTTCTTTGTGCTCCTAGCTTAATGCTGTTGCGTCTCCCATACCCTGACGAGGTGGTATTGGGAACGTCCTATCCTAGAATTCCTATCTGAAGGTCTCAAAGTCAACTTCATAGGACGAGTCACACTCTCCTCCACACACTGCTTATGTAGGCCACTCGTTCCTAGCGATGCTAGGAACTTGTGAGGTACAGGGGGCTCCCTTTCTCTAGTGCGGCTCACTGAGGGATCGAACCCCCGGGCAAGCCGAAGTCAGTAAGGCTGGGGACTTTCCACCCTTCCTAAGGGGTAAGTCACCCAATGTAAATAGCGTGGTTTGTATTTCGGTTACGGAACAAATGACATATTCGAAGATAATTTGTATTTTTCCTAACCATACAAACCTTAGCTATTTACACATATGTGCCTGCCATCCCTGACCCCCAAGTCAAGTCCTACCTCTAAGTGAAGTGAAGCAAGTCACCGGTGTGTGTGTGTGTGTGTGTGGGGGGGGGGGGGGGGGGGGGGTTAGCAAGCTACCCTTCCCTTACCCCCCGCTAACTAGCGCGGGGGTAATTAACCCTTGTTAAAACCATTGGCTTGTCATTTCAGCTGCGCTAAAAGGTAAACCCAATGTAAATAGCTAAGGTTTGTATGGTTAGGAAAAATACAAATTATCTTCGAATTTGTCATTTTAATTGTTAATTCCTACATGAAGGCTCACTAAATGATGTATTTAAACCTTAGTGTACTAATACACTTGGTGTAAGGGTTGCCAGCTGCCTCTCATTGTTGCCAGTTTTTGTTAGAATGTTCCAGCTTTGTACTCTTTTTCATGTTTCCCTCTCCTTGGTTCTTTTTTGTTGCTCTCTGCTTACCTTTTGTTCTTTCTTTAACCTTGGATAGCATTGGCCTTGCTCTAAAGTTCACAAGAACGTTGTGAAAACACAATGTACATACGAACTGCAAGTAAACAAACACACATGCATCATAACTTCTATACGTCTGTGGAAACTCTGGCTGGTCTTCTCGTAGATCGTAGTTTGCGTTTGCCCACCCTCTACCAATACCTTCCATCTCTACCAGACATACGAGATTTCGAAACATCAAGTGAAAAAATTGCTATATGTATGCAAAAATAAAACACATGCAGACAACACAGTAATGATGACGTCATCATTTAAAGACCGCTTTATCTTCAGTATTTGTAAAATAATAGGCTGAAACTTCTGGAGAGCATGTACAACATGTTTCTACCTACATAGGAACAATAAAACAATTTTTTATTATTTCAATATATGTTAAACACCATAGTGGACAGTCCCCTTAAGCCGGAAGAGGTCGAGAGGGCGGCCGAGCGATGGAAGAAATCAACCAAGGACTCCCTTTCCACAGGGCCTTGACATTCAGGTCCGATGGTAATGCTCCACCACTTCCATGAAATAGCTACTATCCACCAAGCCCTCAACCAGCAAGATGGCAGGGTCCTCTAAAAAGGAGTCTAAACAGCCCTTTCCCACCAAAGATCCATAGGCCTCCCACCGTACAGAGGAGGGAAAGGTGGTAAGGGCAGTGACAGAGGCTGCCCTCGCTAGGGAGGGCAATCCTCTCACCTGCCCACAGGTGGGAAGGATTCCTGCAATGCCACAGGTGGCTGCAACATGGAGCCCATCCTTGGGCAGTCTCCATGATTTGCTCTGGGTATCGCTTCCCGTTCACTCAATCTCTCCCTTCACTGACTCGGGAGCCAGTCAAGATCCTATGCAAAGGGATCCACAAAGGAGCTGATCCCCCAGGGTGAAGTCTAGACAAATTTTGGAGAAGGGCACTCTCCAAGAGGTTCTCGACGGTTCCCCAGGCTTCTTTGGTCGACTCTTTTCTTCTGAAAAAGACGTTCGGTGGCTGGAGACCAATCATCGATCTCTCGGCTCTGAACATGTTTGCACTTCAGACTTTGTTCAGGATGGAGATGGCAGACACGGTCATACAAGCAGTAAGGCTACAGGATTTCATTTGGACACTTGATCTCAAAGACGCATACTTCCAGATCCCAGTCCATTTATCTACAAGGAAGTAACTTCGGATCATACACGAGAACAGGCAATACCAGTTCAATATGCTGTTTGTTCCGTAACTGGAATACAAACCACACTATTTATTAGGGGTATTACTTTCGGCGTAGCTGAAATGACGAGCCATTAAAGTTTAGCAAGGGTTAACTACCCACACCGCTAGTTACATTTTTTCTTTATATACTCGGCAGATGTTGATATACATTCCTACTCTCCTTCCTACTGACTTGTCATGTCAATTAATAAGAAATACTTTTGACTTCAAATTAAAGAACTTGAAACCGTTGTCCCGCTCCTTACCATTAACTATGATTGTTTCATTACTGTACAGTACTTTATTAGCAGCTTGTATCTTTTGGAAGGACAGTAAAAGGGAAAATTTTTAATATACTAATGGGGTAAACATTTATAAACAGAGCCTCTGGATAAGTAATTTGAACATCAAGTGAGTATAGAAATAAAAAAAATATTATAAGATACATTACTGTATATGTGAGCACAAATTTTTATGGAACCATCCTAATGCCCAATGTTTCAACAGAAGTAAAGTTTCTTTTGAACATATAAAGCTTGTCAGTGTTATCCTTAAATACTGTAATTAGGTCATTGTCATTCCATACAGGTTGTTCTTAAAATAGTAGTTGTACTGGATTTGTATAAAGGTGAAAATATTATATAATTATTTTTTGATATTTTTTAATTTAATTTTTTAGGAAAAACTAGTATTGGTCCAGTTATTCAACATATGTGGGACCAGGAAAAGGAACATAAAGCCAAATTTGAGGAACTGATACCAAAGTACAGAGTGCGGCCCACAGTACTGATTCCCTTGTGGAATGTTGCTGGGTTTGCATTAGGTGCTGGTAAGTTACTATTGTCTTTTTTTCTAGTAAACAAAGTAAAGTACCTCTCAATGTTCATTTCTGAAATTGGAGCTTTTTGTTAACCATTATTGAATATCTATCATGTAAGAGTTGCTGCCATTGTTAATATATATGGTATATTACATAATGTTTTAAGATTTTTGACACAATGCTAATAACATTTACAATGATTTTGTCCCTCATAACAAGTCGATGCCTTGACAGCGTCATTCAGTTTCAACACACAATTTTGTTTCCGTATTGAAGCCTTGTTCATGTTTCTTGATCATTTCTTTATTTATTCTATGGTAGTCACCTTCTTACTATCCTCCTTAATCATCTTGGGGCCCTTTGCCTCAAAACTGTGCTGTTAAATTTACAGTGCGTAATAGATCATAATTCAATGAAGAACACTTTACAACTCTACAAGGAACAGTTCCAAAGACACTTGCATGATACTATAAAAAAGTGTATATGATGCTGCCACTTGTCCTGCTTGGAGGATGGAAGAGTTAACCCCTTCGCTACGATGACTTCGGTATACATCAAAACATACCTGCTATTACACACCGTGACGTCGGGTTATGTTATCCTCATTATTATTATTATTACAAGCTAAGCTACGAAACAGTATAGCTCATGGTTATATATCAAACACAGTTCACACTCGGGAAATTTCACTAAAAAATCTGCTCTCCCTAATATTAGCCCCTCCTCCTCCTGTCTTCAGCCAACCAACAAAGTCATTGGCATTCTAGCCTTTATTTCTGAATATGTAAAAGCTATTTTAGTATGTTTTTTGTTACGATATAATAATCGTACCCCTCTCTCTAGCCAGTGGCGACATTCCCTACATGAGACATTACTCAACTCCACCTTGACACCCCTAGCTTGGAGACGTAGGGCTCTTCACATCTTGTGCTACCCCCAATGGAAATACTTGCGATTCTAGTTCTTATTTGTGATTTCTAAGGTCTATTTTAGTGTATTTTTATATTGCCATAGTGTTCAAATTAATGAGAGAAAATACATAACATAGTTCTTCAAACACCATCGGTTCTTTGCTCCGACCAAAACAATTTACCAGTAATGCAAAGTTGACACACCACAAATTTTTTTTTTTTTTTATTCCTTTTTTCTCAACTATTATTTCTACAAAATATCATCATCTTCATGTCTTATGTATTTCATATTAGTATTGTTCATTGTTTTCATGAGTAAAAGTTAGCCTACTGTCATTATTTCCAATTATTGCCATTCTACGCTGTACTCATGTTCTTACATGCGCAGTCTCTATTTCCAAGGTGGAATGACAGACGAACGAACAAACATTATATCTAATGAATTAAATTTATATTGTCTCTCTCTCGGGGCCAGAAATGTGTTTCTTTGTCATCAGTTTTTTGTTTATTTTCGAGAGTTAATGTGGGTAAGAGTAAGGTTATGAGATGTACGAGAAGGGAAGGTGGTGCGAGGTTGGATGTTATCTTGAATGGAGAGTTACTTGAGGAAGTAGATCAGTTTAAGTACTTGGGGTCTGTTGTTGCAGCAAATGGTGGAGTGGAAGCAGATATACGTCAGAGAGTGAATGAAGGATGCAAAGTGTTGGGGGCAGTGAAGGAAGTGGTAAAGAATAGAGGCTAGGCATGAATGTAAAGAGAGTTCTATATGACTAAGTTATTTAGCTGCTAGAGTGGATGTGAATGTGTTGAGGTGGTTTGGTCACGTTGAGAGAATGGAAAATGGCTGTCTGCTAAAGAAGGTGATGAATGCAAGATTTGATGGGAGAAGTACAAGAGGAAGGCCAAGGTTTCGGTGGATGGATGGAATTAAGAAAGCTCTGGGTGATTGAAGGATAGATGTGAAAGTGGTAAGAGAGCATGTTAGAAATAGGAATTAATGGCGAGCGATTGTGACAGAGTTCCGGCAGGTACTGCTGGTTCCTCCGGTCGCCTTGGCTGGCCGCGGAGGTAACAGCAGTAGGGGATTCAGCGTTATGAAGCTTCATTTGTGGTGGATAATAGGGGAGGGTGGGCTATTGCACCCTAGCATACTAGCCGAACTCGGTTGAGTCCCTTGTCAGGCTGGGAGGAGCGTAGAGAGGAAAGGTCCCCTTTTTTCATTTGTTTGATGTTGGCTATCCCCAAAAATTTGAGGGAAGTGCCTTGGTATATAGATATAGTATACCACATAAATCATCATCACCACCTCCTATGCATATTGACGCAAAGGGCCTCGATTAGATTTCGCCAGCCATCTCTTGTCTTGAGCTTTCAAGTGGATACTTCTCCATGCATCATCTCCTACTATGCACTTCATAGTCCTCAGCCATGTAGGCCTGGGTCTTCCAACTCTTCTAGTGCCTTGTGGAGCACAACTGAACGTTTGGTGAACTAATCTCTCTTTGGGAGTGTAAAGAGCATGCCCAATTCATCTCCATCTATCCCTCATCATGATCTCGTCAACATATGGCACTTGAATAATCCGTCTCTTATAGTTTCATTTCTAACCCTGTCCTGCCATTTAACTCCCAATATCCTTCTGAGGGCTGTGTTCTCAAATCTACTAAATCTTTTGGAGATTATTTCATTGTGATACCATGACTCATGTCCAGAGTAACACTGATCTCACTAAACTGATATATAGTGTTATTTTTATATGTGATTTCAAGTAACTTGATTTCCAAATTTTACTTAACTTAGCCATTGTCTGATTTGCTTTTTTCAATCTTTCACTAAACTCTAATTCTAAAGACCCTGTATTGGACATCATAGTTCCTAAATACTTAAAATGATTCAACCTCATTAATCCTTCCTCCTTCCAATGATATTTCATCTTCCATTGCCTACTCCTTTCTCATCATCTCTGTCTTTCTTCTATTTATCTTGAGCCCAACCTCGTGTGATATTTCATGAATTCTGGTAAGCAAGCATTGCAAATCCTGTGGTGTTCGTTCTGCTAATAAGGACAGCATCATCAGCATACTCTAGGTCTGCTAAATTCGTATCACCAATCCAGTCCAAGCCTTCTCCACCATTTCTGACTGTTCTATTATTATTATTATTATTACTTACTAAGCTACAACCCTAGTTGGAAAAGCAGTATGCTATAAGCCCAGGGGCTCCAACAGGGAAAATAGCTCAGTGCGGAAAGGAAAAAAGGAAAATAAAATATTCTAAGAAGAGTAACAACAATAAATATCTCCTATATAAACTATAAAAACTTTAACAAAACAAGAGGAAGAGAAATAAGATAGGAGAGTGTGCTCGAGTGTACCCTCAAGCAAGAGAACTCTAACCCAAGACAGTGAAAGGCCATGGTACAGAGGCTATGGCACTACCCAAGACTAGAGAACAGTGGTTTGATTTTGGAGTGTCCTTCTAGAAGAGCTGCTTACCATAGCTAAAGAGTCTCTTCTACCCTTACCAAGAGGAAAGTGGCACTGAACAATTACAGTGCAGTAACCCCTTGGGTGATGAAGAATTGTTTGGTAATCTGTGTTGTCAGGTGTATGAGGATAGAGGAGAATATGTAAAGAATATGCCAGACTATTCAGTGTGTATGCAGGCAAAGGGAAAATGAACCGTAACCAGAGAGGAGGATCCAATGTAGTACTGTCTGGCCAGTCAAAAGACCCCATAACTCTCTAGCGGTAGTATCTCAACGGGTGGCTGGTGCCCTGGCCAACCTACTACGCATTACAAAATCCATGAGGATGAAAAAAAACGTAGGTGACTACATCCTCTCTTGGAATACTCCACTGTTCACTGAAAATTCATTTGATAAAACTCCATTAACTTCAACTTTGCACTTGCTATTCTCATGAACAGACCTAATCAAATTTACATCATTTATGAGGAATTCCATAACGCAGTATTCTCCTCAAAATTGGCCGTTGTACACTATCAAAGGCTTTTTCATAGTCCACAAATACCATCAAAAGGGGATTTCTATATTCTACGCATTGCTGTACGTCTCAAAATGAAAATGTGGTCAGTGCAACTTCTACCTTTTCTGAATCCTGCTTGTTCATACATTATAGAATACTTCTTCCGTCAAAGGAAACAAACGGATGTTTTTATTAAATTTCTGTGTGATGTAAAGTCCATTTCTGGGCTCGACCTGTGTCGCTCCTGGAAATGCTCCTATAGCACCATTTCTAAGGCATAGTTATTGCTAAATATACCAGAGAAAAAAGGATGCATAGGATGCATGGAATGCCAGGAACAAACCCAGCTTGCTCACTCTATGAGTATTGGTATAGTAAACTGGGGCGTGATAGAACCACGACCATAGGTCCCTCACCAGTTAGACCTCTCCCTCATCAACATCCCCTGGAACAACGAGGTGCCGTCCTACACCCGTCTGCTGCCTCCTACTACGACTATCTTTCCCCACCCCTACACCTCCTTACCCCCCCTACCTCATTCCTCCATAGCACCAGTGTTGATCAGACGTGTTTTGCTTTGCTCTGTGTTGTTTTGTGCTTTTGAAGATGTCCGACGTTTTGGTGATCCCTGCTTCCCAGTTGAATATTATATTTCTTTGGTTGGGATTTCTAGGAAGCGACACGTTTAATCTTTTACCGTGTTGGTTTTTCTAATTATATCTTATCGCTGCTAAAAGTTTTATATCTTTTGGCGGCTATGTATCGTGGAATTATTACAGAATACTGTAACACAAGTCACTTCAACGAATACTAAGTTTTCTTTACACATAGAATAACAGTCCTTTACCATTATTTAGGGAAAATTATATAAAACAAGTTTCTGAAAAATTACTTCATAATGACTTCACATGAATGGAAAAAAATATTTCGGTTGTTTTGAGTGAGATACAATAGAAAATATAGCAAACTTTTGAAAAATTTATTCTGTAATCAACAGTAAAACAAGTAAACATGGATATGTTGGTTATTATTGAGTAAGTGAGCATGTATATCCAATGGTTACATCTTGTACATAGCTGATCCGCTGCCTCGTAGTGATGGAGTAAAAAAAGAAATTGAGCATAGGTCTGTGGTATTCTTTTATTATTTTATCATGGCTGTATAAGAGGAGTGGATAGACAAAAGATTTTAGATATTTCAAAAAAGGAGAATGGTCAAAAGATTTTGAAAGAAAATGTAAAATGAGTGTGAAGGTAGTAAAATTTGAGCCAAAAAGTTTAGTGTTTTATTCTGTCGGCAAGGAGGTGGAGGGAGCGGCCGAGATGTGCTACTAAAAGCATTGGCACCAACACTCAGCTGTATGGATGCATTTGCAAAGGGGATTGCTGCATTCACAATAATTGTTGAGAATGTCTGCTTTCCTTTCCCAATGCACCAAACCAGCTGGCAGTACTTACACTAACATGTCCTCCCAGCCATACCTAATAACACCCTTAGACACATCTATGTGGTCCGCCATAGCCAAAAGAAGAATCAAGAATGACGCACTTCACAACGCAAAGTCTATCCTATCCCTCTTCATAAGCAAATGGAGGGTTGTCCTGTGTCATAAAATCTATTCATTTATGTTATATTACAACCGTTTCCAAGAACGAAGTATTTATGATCTATTTTATTCATATGTCTGGATATCCACATGCCTGAGTATGAATAGCCAGTAATAAATGTTTTTATTTTTATTCTAACTACAAAGAAATATTGTATACATAAATGATTGGATGGGGAAATCTGCGTCCGATTATCTCTCTCTCTCTCTCTCTCTCTCTCTCTCTCTCTCTCTCTCTCTCTCTCTCTCTCTCTCTCTCTCTCTCTCTCTCTCTCTCATAACAGTAGACAAGTATACCTTGTTATACATTATTGTATACATTTTATGTCAAAGGAAAGAGGAAAGATATAGAATTTTTGAATATTTCTTTATAAAGTGAAATAATGACCAGTTGTTTTTTATATATTTTAAAGGCTATCTATTGTGGAATTATTACATAATCACTTAATAATAATGAAATAAAAAGGCAAATATTTAAATTGAACATGCAGTTACAGGTTAAAAAAAATTTATCCAAGATTCACAACTTTCGTATGTACTGAACGGGGATTGGTGCCTCGTACCGAAGAGGTTAAGGTCTGAGCAGGGTGGGGGGGGGGTTGCCAAATAAGGGAAAACAAAACTCTGTACCTTTCGTAAATGTAATGTGACCACTGCTTTTTGCACATCATATGCTATTCTTGTTAGTATTTGTCCACAAAAAATGCACACATGAAGCAAGTATTTTGCACCAGACCAAAAAAAGTGCTGATAAACCAATTTGAATTTATATACTCTTATATCAATTTACTCGTATTCAAAGTTACTCGTAAAGCAATTAACCTTGTTAAAACAATTAAAGATACTGGAGAATGAATCTTAAATTTGTCATTTATTGATTAAGAAATGCCAGATACCCTAAAAGGGTACTCTCATAGGAACCAGCTGTTATTACAAATAAAAGATCTTAAAATATTTTATTCTCAAGGGGAAAATATTGAAATATGCTGAATTCTGGCCCATGATGGAGTTGTTAGTATGAGAAAAGATGCTGGACGTTAAACATCCCGATAAAGATTTTATAACTATCATAAAGCAATTTTTAGTAACAAAATGGTAAACTGAAATGATGAACTTGAGATTAATGAATTAAGAATTAAATAATTTTTCTCAATGGAAATTATCAAACTAGAAAGATAAATGTACTGGTCATTTTAGCAAGATTGTATACTGTATTGATCATACAAGATTCACCCAGGGATTTTTTTAATGTGTACACTTCAAGAGATAATTCTCAAGTGCAGTGAGTGTGATACTATTTTGACCCTACAAGATATTTTTTGTAATTGAAGATAAAGATTTTTATGCTTTGGTCAGAAAGTTTCTGACTTTTATCAGATTCTGAGAGTTTGTTTTTAAGATTTTAATGATCTTAAGAACTATAGGTTCCATAGATAAAATTTATATTTCATAGATTTTTTATCCCAAGTAAATTTTTTTACGTAGATATTATATACATTGTATTTTTCTTTTAAAAATTTATTCTGGCATGCTCTGTAAGTCAGGTCTACACTAAATCATTGGTTTGGTTGATCTCCATTTTGATAATAACAACACTGATCTTGTTTAGACAATAATGAAAATGTTATTTTGTTAATCTTTTTTTGTTTTCCATAGGAACAGCATTACTTGGAAAAGAGGGAGCAATGGCATGTACAGTGGCTGTTGAATCCGTCATTACTGATCACTACAATTCACAGTTGCGAGAATTGCTCTCATTGGGGGAAGAGGAGAACAAGGAATTAATAGAAGTAATCAAAAAATTTAGAGATGATGAAATGGAACACCATGACACTGGCTTGGAACATGATGCTGAGCTAGCACCAGCTTATAACCTATTAAGTAATGTTATTAAAGCTGGATGTAAGGCTGCTGTGTTTATATCTGAAAGAATATGAGGTAATTTATTGTTGTCTTTATTCATATTTTTTTTATATTGTAGATAACTGCATTGTCAAGTCATACTGTACATGTATATAGAATAATTGAATTCATTTGTTTTTATATCCTTTCTGAAGCAGGCCTGGATAAGTGAAGAACTTTGTAAGCAGTCAGGAATGTGGAAGATGCAAGATAATTTATTTTCAAATCATTGAACTGTGAATATGGAGATTTCTATTATTGCGTCGCTGCTTGTTTGAAGAGAAAGAAAAAATAGGTACTTGTTTGAAGAGAAAGAAAAAATAGGTAAAAGGAAAGTATGCCAACAGCATTAATATGTTTTTATTACAATTATGAATTTTACATACCCGCCAGCTCTAGCTTCCATTTCTCATTGAATTTCATTTAATTCCTTACTTTTTTGTATTCCTGTTATTTGGTGCCATACCCTGAAAATACAAACCGTTAGCTATTGACTATGGATATATTGCTCTGGCATAGCTGGAAACTAGCCATAAACGTTTTATGCGAGGTAAACAACCTACCACTAGTTAACGGGGGTTAGACCAACCATCCGGCTCACACACTCAGTCTATCCACTTTTGTTTTTGGCTCGGTGATGAATAGGTATGCTGTCTTTCCGTCCCGTAAAAATTTATTTAAAAGAACTGGCCGTAAACTGAGTTTGTTTCCCTTTTTCTGGTGTGTTTGGTCTCACTGAGGACCAATAAGATGTGGCTTTGCCCTGGCCTCGAAAGTCGATCTTGCGGCACCTTTATGTTGGCATAGGAGACTGATCTTCGCTTATTCCTTTTGATCTGGACGCGGACGACATTCTTACGCTTGGGCATCTTCCTGCATAGAGTGTAGGGAGTGGTCATCCTCCCAGTGGGAGTGGTACGGTAGGCATCAGTAGAAATCTAAAAGGGATTTGTTCCGTAACCGAAATACAAACCACGCTATTTACACAGGGTTTACCTTTTAGCGCAGCTGAAATGGCGAGCCATTAGAATTTAACGAGGGTGTATTACCCCCGCGCTAGTTAGCGGGGGGGTAGGGGAGTGGAAGCTAGCTACCCCTCCCCTCCCTCACACACAGATGAATGCTCACTTTCACTTTTGGCTCGGACTGAGACAGTCTCTGTCTTGGTCCTCTCTTGGCAGCCATTGTTTGTTTTGTCTTTACTTAATCGCTTACTTTTCATTTACTCAATATATATGTAAACATGTTTTCATGTTTGTATACATATTTGAGTATAGAAATCAGTAAGTTTCCTTTTCAGATTTGTGTGTATAGTGTACTTATCTACGTGGTGTCCTCGGCAGTTGGCCGCCACGGCGTTATGGGTGGCGATCGAGTTTGACTTATGTCTCTTCTCTCTCTCTCTCTCTCTCTTGAGGTCGTTCACCCTTTTACTACGTGTTACTACGCCCTTGTAGCTTCCTTTCCGTGTGGGGGGGTTGCTACGCCGTACGTTTGTCTCAATTAGTTTATGAATCTAATTGTATTTGTTGATTTTTCAGCTTTGTAGAACGATTCTTTCGGGGTTTTCGTTCTTTCTTTAGTGTTCATTCATTTTTAAATTACATAATTACATAGTTACATAATTATAATTGTTATAATTCTGTTTTGGTTACAGCTCTCCTTCCGTGAGTGTAAGTGGTTGTGAGGGCACGTGCCTGTTGTGTAATTCTTGTTTCCTTTTACATAATTATAATTGTTATAATTCTGTTTTGGTTACAGCTCTCCTTCCGTGAGTGTAAGTGGTTGTGAGGGCACGTGCCTGTTGTGTAATTCTTGTTTCCTTTCCCTCGGGATTCCTCTTCGGAGCCTTCCCGGGGGAATGAATGTGTACTAATGTTCTTTTGTTTTATTTTTTTACAGTTACCGATCTAGTTCGTTTCTGTAATATGGCAACGGTGTGAGCTGTCTTGTTGAGTCCTGGGGATTCGGCTGTTGCTGCCTCCCCCCTTGTGTTTTCGTCAGGGGCGTGTCTCTTTCTACTGGAAGTACTCCCGTGACGACGGACAGCTCTCCAGTTCATTTTAGAACTCTCAGGAGGCTTGCCTCCTTGGGCAGGTAACTTTCCTTCCGAGGGAAGTTTTTTCCTGTCCAGGCTTGAGTTTTTCCCCTTATGGAGGGTTCTCCTCTTGCCTTTTTTTCGTGCGACTATGCTCTTGGTGCTGAGCGGTCACACCTGCAGTTTCGCTCAAGGGGCTGGGCAACTGCAGGAGCTCCTCTTCGGAGGATTGCTCCTTTTAGGTCACTGCTGACCAGTCTCTTCTACGAAGTGTTTCTCTTTCGTTCGCGAGAGAGTACACTCATAGAGACTCCTCTTCGGAGGTTTCTTCTGTTGCTGTTGCTGTTGTCCTCCCTCGCCGTAAGGCCCACCGTCCGCCTCGTCGTAAGGGCCTCTCATCTCCCTATAAGGGTGTTTGAGGCGCCTTTTTGAATCTCCGTTTGCAGCCTACAACTCCTTTTTCTCGATCTTCCGCCTTGGTGCAAATGGACAGCAGTCTGATCTCGTCTTCCGACGGGCAACGGCCTTCCCGACGGACAGCGGTCTTCCGACGGACATCAGTCTCCCGGCGGACAACGATCCCTTCGGGGCAAAGGGTTGCCTCCCACGGGGGTTCTTCCCTTGCGTGTCAGGGTTTCCCTGCGCGCCCTTCTGCTGTGTTCTCTCCTGCTCCTGCTCAGTGTTAACGCACAGGCGCTCTTCTGCTCATCAGCGCTCTCCTGTTCGTCAGCGCTTTCATGATGATCATCCCTGCTGTTCCTGTTGGTTCCTGTTACGCGCCCTGTGCGCCCACGTTCGCCCTCGCGATCTAGAACTTCGGTAAAGGTCGGGGTCAAGGACTCTTCTTCTATACGCAGGCTTCCACGCGTAGCCTTCTGCTCGCCAGCGATCACCTGTCTCTCGGCGATCTCCGGATCGCCCGCGTGTGTTACAGCCGGCACGCCAACGTTCTCCAACTCTTCTGAAGGAACATGGTTCGCCAGCTACTAGCTCACCTGCGCATGCTGATCGCCATCGCGCGACCCTCAACTGCGGATGCTGATCGCCATCGCGCGACCCTCAACTGCGGATGCTGATCGCCATCGCGCGACCCTCAACTGCGGATGCTGATCGCCATCGCGCGACCCTCAACTGCGGATGCTGATCGCCATCGCGCGACCCTCAACTGCGGATGCTGATCGCCATCGCGCGACCCTCAACTGCGGATGCTGATCGCCATCGCGCGACCCTCAACTGCGGATGCTGATCGCCATCGCGCGACCGCCCACCTGCGGATGCTGATCGCCATCGCGCGACCGCCCACCTGCGGATGCTGATCGCCATCGCGCGACCGCCCACCTGCGGATGCTGATCGCCATCGCGCGACCGGCCACCTGCGGATGCTGATCGCCATCGCGCGACCGCCCACCTGCGGATGCTGATCGCCATCGCGCGACCGGCCACCTGCGGATGCTGATCGCCATCGCGCGACCGGCCACCTGCGGATGCTGATCGCCATCGCGCGACCGCCCACCTGCGGATGCTGATCGCCATCGCGCGACCGCCCACCTGCGGATGCTGATCGCCATCGCGCGACCGCCCACCTGCGGATGCTGATCGCCATCGCGCGACCGCCCACCTGCGGATGCTGATCGCCATCGCGCGACCGCCCACCTGCGGATGCTGATCGCCATCGCGCGACCGCCCACCTGCGGATGCTGATCGCCATCGCGCGACCGCCCACCTGCGGATGCTGATCGCCATCGCGCGACCGCCCACCTGCGGATGCTGATCGCCATCGCGCGACCGCCCACCTGCGGATGCTGATCGCCATCGCGCGACCGCCCACCTGCGGATGCTGATCGCCATCGCGCGACCGCCCACCTGCGGATGCTGATCGCCATCGCGCGACCGCCCACCTGCGGATGCTGATCGCCATCGCGCGACCGCCCACCTGCGGATGCTGATCGCCATCGCGCGACCGCCCACCTGCGGATGCTGATCGCCATCGCGCGACCGCCCACCTGCGGATGCTGATCGCCATCGCGCGACCGCCCACCTGCGGATGCTGATCGCCATCGCGCGACCGCCCACCTGCGGATGCTGATCGCCATCGCGCGACCGCCCACCTGCGGATGCTGATCGCCATCGCGCGACCGCCCACCTGCGGATGCTGATCGCCATCGCGCGACCGCCCACCTGCGGATGCTGATCGCCATCGCGCGACCGCCCACCTGCGGATGCTGATCGCCATCGCGCGACCGCCCACCTGCGGATGCTGATCGCCATCGCGCGACCGCCCACCTGCGGATGCTGATCGCCCACCTGCGGATGCTGATCGCCCACCTGCGGATGCTGATCGCCCACCTGCGGATGCTGATCGCCATCGCGCGACCGCCCACCTGCGGATGCTGATCGCCATCGCGCGACCGCCCACCTGCGGATGCTGATCGCCATCGCGCGACCGCCCTCCTGCACATGCTGCTCGCGATCGCTCACCTTCGCATATTGCTCGCCAACGCACGATCGCTCACCTGCGCATGCTGCTCGACCATCGCGTCGGCATAACACAACGCGCCATCGCCAACTTGCGCGATAGCGCTCACCAGCTCACCACCGATCGCTTGTTGATCCATATCGCCAGCGGTCTTCCTCACCCACGCGGCAGCGCGTTTCCTCGCTAACGCTTGCGTTCGCCGCCTCGGACTCGCGCTCATCCACCTGCCCACCCTCACGACCGCTCGCCCGCGCGACCGCTTGCCTGTGCGCCCGCGCGACCGCTTGCCTGTGCGCCCGCGCGACCGCTTGCCTGTGCGCCCGCGCGACCGCTTGCCTGTGCGCCCGCGCGACCGCTTGCCTGTGCGCCCGCGCGACCGCTTGCCTGTGCGCCCGCGCGACCGCTTGCCTGTGCGCCCGCGCGACCGCTTGCCTGTGCGCCCGCGCGACCATTCGCCTGCACGCCCACACGCCCATGTGCCTGCACATCTACGCTCATGCGCGTCCGCGCCCATGCTCTCCAATGTTCGCCCACGCGCGAACCAACGGTTTTCCATCACGCGGACGGATGGTGTTCCGTCGCGCGAACCTACAGTGTTTCTTCGCACAAACGTCGGCTTATTTCTTGCAGTATCCATCGCTCGTCTATGGGTTATCGCTCGCCGACCACCAGCTCTCGCCCTTCCTACCACGCTCGCCCTCCTTCTGCGCTCCTTCGCTCACCTTCGTTTGCGTTACCGCGCATGGGCGCTTCCACGTTCGCCCACGCGAAAATCTTTGAATTACCGTCGCGCGAGCTCCAGGGCGATTGCGACCACGATTCCCAATGGGGTTTTCGCAGCATGGCCAGCCTGGCGAGTTCTTCTGGAGCGTATTTCCAGAACACGGCCTCACCCCGTAAACGCAGAGCATGGCACTTGCAAGAATAGGAGAAACTCAAGGGAGATCTGAGCAACACTCCTCTTTCCTGAACCTGGTTAGCCCTTCCCCGTCATTCCCTGGAAGGATTTTTGGCGGGGGGGCTTTCCGTTCGAGATTTCTCCATCAGACAAGGGGTGACTGCTTACCCCTTCCTCTGGGAGCTTACCAGGTTCTTTCCCTCCTCGGTTACGGCCCGAGGTTTGGTTCAAGGAAGCTACAGGATGAGCATGGGTACTTTCCTCCTCTCGAGCTCAGGCACCTTGGCCTTTTGTCGTTAAGTATCTAACTTGCGGACAAGCTCGATGTTGTACCATCTGGACGCGCTAACTGAGGGCTTCCTTCGGGTGTCTCATCTGTGGAGGTCGACGACCTCAGACACCCTTCCATCTTTGAGAAGAGTTTGTTTGTGCCCAAGGTCAGAGACTCAGACAGCGGCTGTGCGGAGGAAATCGACTTCCGTTTTCACTCCTCCAAGGCGCTTTCTTCCAGACTCTGCAGGGCTCCAGCGCCCTTTTCTTTCAATCACGTCGGCCTAAGTTATCGGCTACGACAACTGGGACAAGGTGTCCAATTGCAGTTTCCTCCTGTCAGGAACAGATGGCACGGGAGACTCCCCCGGGGGGCATAGTCCTAAAAGGAGTTCACGAACTCTAGGATTGCAGGTTTTTCTCTGGGAGGATGCTTAAGGTTACTCATCCGAATGACAGCTTCCCGATGCCCATTCCCGCACAATCTCTGTGATCAGCCAAGGATATCGCGCCTGCCGTCTCTGTCAGCGAATTCAGTGTCTCTGAACCTCTATGCCATAGCGTCAGCAGAGTTGCCCGGTTGGGCAGAATGATCCATACCTTAGGCGAAGGTCTTCCTTAGGATCATCGACGGCTTCACCCCCGGCCTCCTCAATCGATCCTTTCTTGTAAGAAAGGATCTGAGAGGGGATGTCCTTAGTCGACCTCTCAGCCCTGATCAAGTTTGTCGAACAAACTTCGGCCAGCGTAGACCAGCAGAATCGATCAGACTGGTAACGAGGCGACAGGACTCCTTAAACCCTGGATCGGAAGGACGGGTACTTTCAGTTTCCATTCCATCCATCTTCCAGGGTGCTCGTCGAATTCAGCCTTGACTGCAAGTATTCCTGCTTATGATGCAGTGTGGCTATCCCGCCGTGGCATAGCAGGTTTGTTTCCCCAGAGAACTCTCCCTGCCTTCCTCTTGGCCGCTCAGGTGCAGGCTTCCGCCTCCTCTGCTGTTTGGAGGGCTGGTCAACTCCGGTAGGCTCGGGTTCGACCTTCTTCAGCGCCAGGACAAGCTTCCGGATGCTTACCATGAGTGTGGGCTCATGGTATTTTGCTTGGAGCCTTCTCTTCCTCTGCCTCAACATCTGGAGTATCTGGCCATGATATTGAGTCAACGGACTTACCACGTTGGAAACCCCGCTTCTCGTCCGTCCAGCGAGGTTAAGCAACGTCGGTACTTGGATGGGTGACCACCTGGGGACGCCAGATTCTGTTACCACATCCTCCGAGCCTTCCTTTCGGTTGACTGTGGCAAGACTGAGGAGAGTCGCAGTATCTGTTCTCAGTCAAGCAGAGCTTTCAGCCCTACCTTGGAACGTTTCCTAGTTCTCCTTTCCTCATTGACCCGTCTATAGTCCGAACGGTCGCCTCAGGATAAGTTCCATGTGGGGCGATCCAAGTTCCGGTGGCTTCAGGCAATGTTTAACCGGACTTCCTGGCCCCTATGGGACCAGCGGAACTATTAGACCTGCAATGGGTGTTGACCTATGGAGCCTCTTGATGGTAGTGGATATTCTCGTCCTTTCCCCACATTCTTGATGCTGTTCTCGGACTCGTCAAAGGAAAGGGGGGGGCATGTTCCGGTCCAGGCCTATGGTCAAGACCTGAAGGATACCTCTCCATCATTCAGGCAGGCTTAGGGGCCTTAGTCTGGCCCCTCTACAGATCCTACAGCTCCTGCCGAGTCGCCCCGTGCGCGTCGACTTCATGATTCTGGCGTATTCTAACCAGCAGGGGACGCATTTTCACACCTTCACATCTTGCAGTAGAGATACCGGGATGATTGAGATTCTCTCAATACCACCATCGGCTCTCTCATTCCAGGCAGGGGAATGTTCTCTCAGACTATCCGAGCAGAGCCTCGTAGAGAGAGTGTACCTGGGGGTCTTTGACCTTGGGTAACCAGCAAGTACTGGTCTGGGGGACCTGATCGCGACAGCTTGGAACCTCAAGCTTCCGCTATTCTTCCCCCCAGTCTCAGACCCCGAGACTCTGGCAAGATGCATTCTGGTGATGGTGGGACAACTTCGACGCCTGCGTCTTCCCTCCCTTTTGTCTGTGGACAATGGGTCTCAACAAGACCAGGTTGTCTGTCAACCTTTCAATGGGAGAGCTCCACTGGGACTATGCGCAGAACGGTTTCTGGACCCTCTGCTTCCCCTGACGGAACTCCCGGGAGAGCTTCTCCCACTGCGCAGACTACTCAAACAACCACACTGCGACATCTCTCCCGAACCGGGGCGTCGCTTCGGCTTCATGCCTGGACACATTACGCCTCCTCCTCAAGAAGAGACAACCCGCTACAGTCGCGGTACGGAGGTCGCGTCATCTGCGATAGTCATCCACAGGGGTCTCCCAGGCAAAGTGAAGTCTAAGGTGGTTGGTGCCGTGGGAGATATACCTCTTCCCTTGAGGCCTCTTCTCCAGCAATAACGGTCTTATTGCCTTTCGGCGGGAGGAAACTCCTTTCCGCTCTCAGCAATGAAGCCTGTCGCTCAGCCTTTCCCTGACCTTCAGGCTTAAAGGAATAACTTTTTCCTGACCGCTGGATCTATCCTCGCTCATGCGAAGCTACGATCGTCCCTGCCCTAGTCGGAGGAAGATTTCCAACTTGGAGCATGGCTCGGACTTTTAGTCCTTTAAGAGATCTTCTCAAGACCCTTTACGACAGGCCTCGGATTGTATTCCGCCTTGGGTCTCCTGCTCACTCTGGCCACGGCCAGTGTGTAAGCAATCTTCTTGGTCTCTTACGACTCCCCCCTTTCTAAGGAAGAGGGGAAGGCAACATTCAGGCTCGCTCCTGAATTGTTGGCTAGACTCAGAATCTGGGGGTCCCGGCCCTTTGGTCCGATTCATTCAAGATTTCGAGTCTCCATTCTGTATCTGATGTCCCAAGACCTTCTCTTTCTTGCCAGTAAAGGAATCGAGAGGTTAGCGCTGGGAACGGCTGCAGTTTGTCCTTAGTTGCAGCCGATTTGGGAGCACAAGGAGGACATGGGGGAGAGTCACCAGTATACCTCTTCAGCCCGGACTCGAGGACATTCATCTCGACCTGTCTCCAGACCCTCCCCCCGTCACGTCGCCCTACAGCACGATGTTGGATACATCGCAACGTCCCTCGCCTTCGAGTAATACTACTCTGTGACGCAGGTGCTACAAGCTGGAGTCTGGAAGCGTCTAATGACCTTCGCAGCCCGCTTCCTGCAGGGCGTGACCCACAGGAGTCTCGATACGTTTTCTATCGCTCTGTGGTGGCTACACAACAGCTGGTCTAACCTCAGGCTCCTTTTTGGACAGGTAGCAGAAGGTTGAGGGCATTGTTATCAGGTTTTAGTCTGCATGAACGAAAGAAGTATGTCTGGCCCTTACTTCTTTCTTCATCATCCCCTCTACGGGGAAGCAGCATCCTGGTCTCTGCATAGCTGACCTCGAACCTTTGCAGGTAAACCATGCTTCCTTGTGTTCCGAGTATTGAGCCAATACTGTCGCGTCCCCCATACCCTGACGAGGTGGTATTGGGAACGTCCTAACCCAGAGTTCCTTCTGGAACTCCAGGTCAACTGCCTAGGACGGGTCACACTTCTTCCTTCACACACAAGCTTACGTAGGCCACATAGTTCCTTGCGAAGCAAGGAACTTGTGAGGTGCAGGGACTCCTTTTATCGAGTGCTACTCACTCGGATTCTGAGTCCCCGGGTAAAGCCAAAGCCAGTATGGCTGGGGACTTTCCACCCTACCTAAGGGGTAAGTCACCCTGTGTAAATAGCGTGGTTTGTATTTCGGTTACGGAACAAATGACAAATTCGAAGATAATTTGTATTTTTCCTAACCATACAAACCTTAGCTATTTACACACATTTGCCCGCCAGCCCTGTCCCCCAAGACAAGTCCTACCTCTAAGTGAAAGTGAGCATTCATCTGTGTGTGAGGGAGGGGAGGGGTAGCTAGCTACCACTCCCCTACCCCCCGCTAACTAGCGCGGGGGTAATACACCCTTGTTAAATTCTAATGGCTCGCCATTTCAGCTGCGCTAAAAGGTAAACCCTGTGTAAATAGCTAAGGTTTGTATGGTTAGGAAAAATACAAATTATCTTCGAATTTGTCATTCTTCTTCCTTGGGGTCATCCAAAAGGTCGAAGAAATCACAACTTCTTACTCTGGTAACTCATCCGCCCCTGCTGGCAATGCTCGTTTGGTCTCCTCTGGAGGACGACTGAGTAAGAGTGATGACTGTTTAACCCCTGGATAATACTCAGGTACAGAGGGCCCTGTCACTAACCGCCAGAGGGTAGTCTATCTCGTTTGATCCCATGCGTCGACTTTGGCATTCCTTGTGGATCTCTGATTACCCCTGTAAGGAACAGCTATTGTAGGTGATAAAGTTTGGGGTACAGTGGGAGCATACATCTGCCTCCACAGGGGTTAACCATGGCCCTCCTCCCACATCCTCCAGAGTGTCTTGTGCCCCCTGCCGAAGTGTCCAACGCAACACCTCGCCCCACCTGAGGAGTTGCTGGCAATCTCCCTGGATGAGCATGCCAGCTCAGCGACTTGCGCTTGCTCCCGCACTAAGTTCCCTTAGCAGCAGGAATTCTTTAGTCCTGTTCCTCCACCCTATTAGTCAGGTCGCCCTCCTCGTCAACACGAAAGGGCTTCCCTCTTGTGAGTGGTCTCCCCTTGGAGATCCTTGTAAATGGGCAGTAGACTGTTTAAGCCTCACTCCAACTCTTCAGGGCATCCAGATGGTGGTGGCAGCCAACTGTTTGTAGTCTCAGCCCCTTGCTATGATGGACCTGTGGTACAACAAGTCTTTTGAGGCATAACCCTTTGGGGTTATTACCTCAGGCTTCTGCTCCCTATGGGATAGACTACTTGTTCTTACATTTGTGAAATGACAGCTCACGTTCGCAGACAAGCCCCCCTCTACCTTGGTCGTTTCCATCCACTTGCAGGAGTACATAAGGCAGCTCGTCAACCTACTGTAGGTTCTTTGACAAGTGTTTGCACCCCTGTCCACAATGTTACAGCTCGCAGATGAACAGGGCCTAGTTGGGTGAGAGAGAGTCTTGTCCGTCGGCGCACATTTACCCACCACTCACTTGCGAGGTGGGCTGGTGAGCTCCGTCTGGTGATTAAATTATGCTCACTTATCTGGCTGTGCATGCACACGTTCTTCAGTTTGCTTGCTAAGAGCAACTGCTTGTCACTGGCGCATTGAAGAATACATGCTTGTTGGGGTTCCTACGGCCATCCCTTCATACGCAAAGGATGTGCGATGGTTTAAAGAGCTTGTTGAGGCTGTGAAACAAGTTGTTAGTGAGCTGGTTCTAGCTCTATCATCTCAGGCCTCAGCTAAGCCAATGCCTATCCTTCTTGTGGTGTTGGTTTCACCTGGGAGCACTGATCTACCTGTGAATCCCAGATGTAGGAGTACTGTCACTCCTCCAGCTGTGCCTCGGGCTCCTTCTCCTCCTGAGCAGACAAGAGATGCCTCCCCCAGGTGATACTCATCACCCAAGGACTAGCAGGGGTTCAAGATCTTATTACCGGCTCTCCCCAGTAGAGATTGTGACAACCAACTAGCTGCTCCTCTGCCAGTCTCAGTTGGTTCTGGCAAATACTGTGCAGGCCTCGTAGCC
Organism: Palaemon carinicauda; assembly: GCF_036898095.1. Lineage (NCBI taxonomy): Eukaryota > Metazoa > Arthropoda > Malacostraca > Decapoda > Palaemonidae > Palaemon > Palaemon carinicauda. The sequence continues at coordinate 273,805,444 of NC_090725.1, forward strand.
CATGGAAGTTCCTCGGAAGGAGTTAACATGTCTCCTTGCTTCCTCCTCGGCTAAGCCCAGGGAGCAGAAGGACTTTTAAAAGACCCTTCTGAAGAACTGGGCCTTGAAATGTCCCAAGGCTGCAGGTCAAAAGAAGAACATTCTTGGTTCGGTTTTGGCATCGGTGTTACCGGCGGCGCATAACTTCTCTAGTTCTCAGACCCCTGCAAGGGATGCAGTTGATAAACCTGACCCAGCTTAGGCTTCTATGGGTGTGAGTTTGGGTCTGGATGAGTCGCAAGATGTTTTGAACCACTCTGACATTGCTGCTAATGTCTGCGAGCTCTAAGGCTATTTTCTTGGATGCAAGACATAGGCTGCATAAGGAAAATAAATAATCTGGGCAAATCTTCCTATTCCCCTCCAAAGGGGGGAAAGACACGTTTCTGGACTTTTTTTTGTGTTGCGCTCCATATGCAGCAAAACCAGGATTTAGTTGCCCTGGTCTAGGATGGTGAAGAAAGTCTATTCTCAGGTTGGTGGGAAGTCAAACTTTCTTTGATTCTACTTACTCCCCCGTTTGTATGGTAGAGGAAACATTACGAAGTCTTTAACAATGATCGCTCTCTTTTTGCCTTTAGATCAAGTAATTCTAGCTTGACAAATTGGCAGCACGACTGGTGACTTTCTCTTAGGCAGAGGCTGCGAACATGAAGCAGGTTGCAAAGGCTTCTTTGAAAGCTACTTTGTGGATCAACTACTGGTCTGTTTCAATAGGCTCTCTGATTGCCAATGAGGATTTGGCAGATTCAGAGAAGTGGAAAGCAAGGAACACCTTCTTGCTTTCCAAAGTAAGGGCAGTCTAGTTCCTTGCCTATAATCTGGTCAACCAGTGGATAAACTGGATTTTGAAATGGCTTGACTGTCATCTTAAATTCCAGAAGTAGGTGCCAGATAAGGAAAAGCTCAAGTTATGCATCTTGTCATTGGAGGGTTCTACCCTGTCCAACTCGGAAGACGTCGATGCAGTGGAGGAGCGCTGAAAGAAGGAGAGTCATGACTCCCTCCTCCATAGGGCAGTGACATCTCACTCTTAGTCTTCAGCCGAGATTGTCCCCTGTCAACCGATAAGGACACAGAAAAGGGTCGACAGCTTCTAAGCAGTCCACTGCTGAGAAGCAAATTCCGAAGCAGCCCTTTCATGGTAAGGGTGTTGAGGCAGAAGAGGTAGAGGTGGAGGACGTGATTGTTCCCTCTTTGGGGACCATTCCTCCTGTTTGTCCACCGGCGGAAGGATGCCGGAAGTATAGATGGCAGAGATATGATGTACTGCTCCCCAGTACCGTATCCCCAGGCAGCTCTTTCAACATCTGTGGAACAATCTGAACGTCCAGGCGTTCCCCTTTCTGTCTGATGAGGAGACTTATCAACAAGGTAAAATCATTGCAAGACTTTTGATGAACTTGATAGCTCCGCTGTTGTAGCAAGTGGATTAGTACCCAGATATTCTACTACTTCAGACAGAGGTACCGAGAGAACTTCCTCTTCCTCCCAATCTCGTCAAATGACCTCACAGAGATATACAACAAGGCAGTCACTTCCCTACAACTTAACGCCTGGAGGTTATCCAGCATCTCCTCTCATAGAGAGGCTTTTCAAAAGCAGTGGCAAAAGGGATGTCTGGATTCCTCAGTAAGGTATTCTATTTCTGTCTATCAGGAGAAGTGGGCTATCTTTTGTGGTTGCTGTCATGGAAGGAATCTTGCTCCTCTTAATGCCACTATCCCCATGATAGCAGAGTTCATGTTGTACTTCAGGGAGGAAAACTGCTCAGTCTCAGCAGTGAAAGGCTACCACTTTGCTTTGAGCATTGTCTTTAATCTGAACGGAGTTAACAGTTCCTCCTCGATGGAATGGTCTCTCATACGGAGTTTTAATCTTATCTGCCTCCAGTCAGAAGCTAGATCATCTCCTTGAAATGTAGTTCATGTGCTACAATACTTGAAAGGAGCACCTTATGAAGTGCTACGCCAGTCCTAAGATCGTTACTTGACTGTTAAGACAGTTTTCATCCTCTCCCTGGTTTTTGCCAAGCTGGTCAGCGAGTTGCATGGTCTTTCCTACAACATAGCCCATTCAAGTGGATGGGGTCAAGTAACTGTCAACTTTGTCCTTGAGTTTATTGCCAAGACTCAGAATCCGGCTGTGGTGGATCCCAGGTTCGGGACCTTCTGGATTTTAAGTCTCCGTCACGTAACCGATGATCCAGATCAATCGTAACTAAGTCCTGTGAGAGCGCCAAGGCGCTTTCTAAAAAGAACTTCTGGAGCTCGCTTGCACATTAAATGAATATTTGTTAGCACAAGCAGGATCTAAAGGAGTCATGAAAAACACCATCTCATTCTCAACTTGGATTTAACGGATCATTGAGCAAGCGCTAAATCCTGACTCCCCCCAAGAAATCGCAGATCCAGAGCTCATGATGTTAGAGACATTAGTACATCCCGAGTATTTAAAAGAAACTTGTCTGTGACGCATGTCCTACAGGCGGGTGTCTAGACGCATCAAAACACCACTACCCACCTGGCAGACTTAACCCACAGTAGCCTGCATACATTCTCCATAGATCCTGTGGTGTCGGCACAAGTGATGTAATTTACCTTAGTTCCCTTACGTGACATGTAGAAGTTGGTCGAGGATGGATTTTACCTGGTATTAGCCTTGGATGAATGGACAGTGGTATTAGCCTTGGATGAATGGACAGAATGACTGGCCTTTTCTTCCTTTATGATCCCCTCTTTTTGGGCACAGCATCTGAGGACTCTGCAAGCTGGTCTACCTCCAACTGCAGGTAATGCCCATTGTCCCCGTTCTCTCTGTGAGCAGGAGTTGGGCAATGTCTAGGCTAAGAAATAGGAGTGCTACCCACTCTAATATCCTTACCTGGTCAAGTTAGTGCTTAAGCTTCCATACATTCACCACTATTTCCCCAGGCCGTCAACTCTCATGCTTTCTATACCGAGTTCATGAGGTGACAAGGGTACCTCTCATGCTTCCACGAGCTCAGAGGTGTTCCCCAGGTCAAGTTCCCAGCCTATTTAGTTTTTGGATCTTCTCCCACGTAAGCTTGAGTCTCCTTAGTTTGTATTTGTCTAGGAACAAATGACTTGGAAGTAATTTATATTTCTTCTAATCGTACAAACCTGAGCTCTTTACTTATACTAAGCCTGCCATCACCTCCCCCTTAGAAAGTCCTGCCTACAATCAAAAGTGGATAAATGGTCTACAGTATTCCCTCGCCATAGTGCAGCTCTTGTTTTGTGGCTTTAGTGCATTGCAAGTTTTAAAATACATAACTTTTTTAATCTCGCATATTTCCTACTAAATCGCGCAAACCTGCGAGATACAGAAAATTGGAACTTATTGATAATGAAATGTAGTTACCAAATTGGAGGGCAATCAACAGTTAACCTTTATACATACATATACCAAGGCACTTCCCCCAATTTTGGGGGGTAACCGACATCAAACAAATGAAACAAAAAAAGGGGACGTCTCCTCTCTATGTTCCTCCCAGCTTGACAAGGGTGAGTTCGGCTGGTACTGCTAGGGTGGCACAGCCCATCCTCCCACATTATCCACCACAGATGAATCTTAATAATGCTGAATCCCCTACTGCTGTTACCTCCGCGGTCATCCAAGGCACCGGAGGAAGCAGGAGGGGGAACTGTATCACAATCGCTCGCCATTCATTCCTATTTCTAGCACGCTCTCTTGCCTCTCTCACATCTATCCCCCTATCACCCAGAGCTTCCTTCACTCCATCCATCCACCCAAACCTTGGCCTTTCTCTTTTACTTCTCCCATCAATTCTTGCATTCAACACCACCTTTAGCAGACAGCCACTTTCCACTCTCTCAACATGGCCAAACCACCTCAACACATTCATATCCACTCTAGCTGCTAACTCATTTCTTACACCCTTTCTCACCCTCACTACTTGGTTCCTAACCCTACTACTCGAGATACACCAGCTATACTCCTTAGACATTTCATCTCAAACACATTCAATTTCTGTCTCTCTGTCACTTTCATTCCCCACAACTCCGATCCATACATCACAGTTGGTATAATCACTTTCTCATACAAAACTCTACATTCATGCCCAACCCTCTATTTTTTACTACTCCCTTAACTGCCCCCAACACTTTGCATCCTTCATTCACTCACTGACGTATATCTGCTTCCACTCCACCATTTGCTGCAACAACAGACCCCAAGTACTTAAACTGATCCACCTTCTCAAGTAACTCTCCATTCAACATGACATTCAATCTCGCACCACCTTCCCTTCTCGTACATCTCATAACCTTACTCTTACCCACATTAACTCTCAACTTTCTTCTCTCACACACCCTTCCAAATTCTGTCACTAATCATCTAAGCTTCTCTTCCCCGTCTGCAACCCGTACAGTATCATCCGCAAACAACACCTGATTTACCTCCCATTCATCTACTAATTTCAATCCTCGTCCAAGCACTCGAGCATTCACCTCTCTCACCACTCCATCAACATACAAGTTAAACAACCACGGCGACATCACACATCCCTGTCTCAGTCCCACTCTCACCGGAAACGAATCGCTCACTTCATTTCCTAACACATGCTTTACTACCTTTGTAGAAACTTTTCACTACTTACAACAACTTTCCACCAACTCCATATAACCTCATCACATTCCACGTTGCTTCCCTATCAACTCTTATCATACGCTTTCTCCAGAACCATAAACGCAACATAGACCTCCTTACCTTTTTCTAAATATTTTGCATATCTGCCTAACTGTAAAAAACCGAATCATACAACCCCTACCTCATCTAAAACCACCCTGTACTTCTAAGATTGCATTCTCTATTTTATCCTTAATCCTATTAATCAGTACTCTACCAAACACTTTTCCAATTACACTCAACAAACTAATACCCCTTGAATTACAACACTCATGCACATCTCCCTTACCCTTATATAGTGGGCCAATACATGCACAAATCCAAACTAGTGGTACCATTTACAACACAAAACATATTAAACAATCTCACCAACTTTTGAAGAATGGCTGCAGAGTAATAGTATAGAGAAGTATGAAAAATATAAAGAGAAAAATGTGGAAGTAAAGCGCAAGGTACGTGAGGCAAAGAGGGCAGCTGACCTGAGGTAGGGTCAGGGATTAAGTCATTCATATGAAGAGAATAAGAAGAAGTTTTGGAAAGAAGTGAAGAGAGTAAGGAAGGCTGGCTCAAGAATTGAAGAGACAGTGAAAGATGGAAATGGAAGATATTAAAAGGAGAGGAGGCAAGGAAAAGATGGGCGGAATATTTTTAAAGTTTACTGAATGTGGAGGATAATAGGGAGGCAGATTTAATTGCTGTTGCAGGTGTTGAGGTGCCAGTGATGGGAGATGAGAATGAGAGAGAGATTACAATAGATGAAGTGAGGAGAGCACTAGATGAAACGAGAGTAGGAAAAGCATCTGGTATGGATGGTGTGAGAGCCGAGATGTTGAAGGAAGGGGGTGTGACTGTACTTGAATGGTTGGTGAGATTGTTTAATATGTGTTTTGTGTTGTCAATGGTACCAGTAGATTGGGTTTGTGCATGTATTGTACCACTATTTAAGGGTAAGGGAGATGTGCATGAGTGTTGTAATTCAAGAGGTATTAGTTTGTTAAGCGTAGTTGGAAAAGTGTATGGTAAAGTAATGATTAATAGGATTAAGGATAAAACAGAGAATGCAATCTTAGAAATACAGGGTGGTTTTAGAAGAGGTAGGGGTTGTATGAATCAGATTTTTACAGTAAGGCAGATATGCGAGAAATATCTAGCAAAAGGTAAGGAGGTGTATGTTGCGTTTATGGATCTGGAGAAAGCGTATGAGTTGATAGGGAAGCAATGAGGAATGTGATGAGGTTATATGGAGTTGGTGGAAGGTTGTTGCAAGCAGTGAAAAGTTTCTACAAAGGTAGTAAAGCATGTGTTAGGATAGGAAATGAAGTGAGTGATTGGTTTCCGGTGAGAGTGGGACTGAGACAGGGATGTGTGATGTCGCTGTGGTTGTTTAACTTGTGTGTTGATGGAGTGGTGAGAGAGGTGAATGCTTGAGTGCTTGGACGAGGATTAAAACTGGTACACGAGAATGACCATGAATGGGAGGTAAATCAGTTGTTGTTTGCGGATGATACTGTACTGGTTGTAGACACAGAAGAGAAGCTTGGCCGATTAGTGACTGAATTTGGAAGTGTGTGTGAGAGAAGGAAGTTGAGAGTTAATGTGGGTAAGAGTAAGTTTATGAGATGTACGAGAAGGGAAGGTGGTGCAAGCTTGAATGTCATGTTGAATGGAGAGTTACTTGAGGAGGTGGATCAGTTTAAGTACTTGCGGTCTGTTGTTGCAGCAAATGGTGGAGTGGAAGCAGATGTACGTCAGAGAGTGAATGAAGGTTGCAAAGTGTTGGGGGCAGTTAAGGGAGTAGTAAAAAATAGAGGGTTGGGCATGAATGTAAAGAGAGTTCTGTATGAGAAAGTGATTGTACCAACTGTGATGTATGGATCGGAGTTGTGGGGAATGAAAGTGACGGAGAGACAGAAATTGAATGTGTTTGAGATGAAGTGTCTAAGGAGTATGGCTGGTGTATCTCGAGTAGATAGGGTTAGGAACAAAGTGGTGAGAGTGAGAACGGGTGTAAGAAATGAGATAGCAGCTAGAGTGGATATGAATGTGTTGAGGTGGTTTGGCCATGTTGAGAGAATGGAAAATGGCTGTCTGCTAAAGAAGGTGATGAATGCAAGAGTTGATGGAAGAAGTACAAGAGGAAGGCCAAGGTTTGGGTGGATGGATGGAGTGAAGGAAGCTCTGGGTGATAGGAGGATAGATGTGAGAGAGGCAAGAGAGCGTGCTAGAAATAGGAATGAATGGCGAGCGATTGTGACGCAGTTCCGGTAGGCCCTGCTGCTGCCTACGATGCCTTAGATGACCGCGGAGGTAGCAGCAGTAGGGGATTCAGCATTATGAATCTTCATCTGTTGTGGATAATGTGGGAGGGTGGGCTGTGGCACCCTAGCAGTACCAGCTGAACTCGGTTGAGTCCCTTGTTAGGCTGGAGGAATGTAGAGAGTAGAGGTCCCCTTTTTGTTTTTGTTTCATTTGTTGATCTCGGCTACCCCCCAAAATTGGGGGAAGTGCCTTAGTATATGTATGTATGTACCAACCATTCAAGTACAGTCCCACCCCCTTCCTCCAACATCTCAGCTCTCACACCGTCCATACCAGATGCTTTTCCTACTCTCGTTTCATCTAGTGCTCTCCTCACTTCCTCTCTTGTAATCTCTCTCTCATTCTCATCTCCCATCACCAGCACCTCCACACCCGCAACAGCTATTATATCTGCCTCCCTATTATCCACAATATTCAGTAAACTTTCAAAATATTCCGCCCACCCTTTCCTTGCCTCCTCTCCTAACAACCTTCCATTTCCATCTTTCACTGTCTCTTCAATTCTTGAACCAGCCTTCCTTACTCTCTTTACTTCTTTCCAAAACTACTTAATCTCTTCATATGAATGACTCAATCCCGGACCCCACCTCAGGTCAGCTGCCTTCTTTGCCTCACTTACCTTGCGCTTTACTTCCACATTTTTCTCCCTATATCTTTCATACTTCTCTACACTATCACTCTGCAGCCATTCTTCAAAAGCCCTGAATGCAAGAATTGATGGGAGAAGTACAAAAGGAAGGCCAAGGTCTGTGTGGATGGATGGAGTGAAGAAAGCCCCGGGTGATAGGAGGATTGATGTGAGAGAGGCGAGAGCGTGTGCTAGAAATAGGAATGAATGGCGAGCAATTATGACGGTTCCGGTAGGCCCTGCTGCTTCCTCCGGTTGCCTTGGATGACCGCGGAGGTAGCAGCAGTAGGGGATTCAGCGTTATGAAGCTTCATCTTTAGTGTATAACGGGGGAGGGTAGGCTGTGGCACCCTAGCAGTACCAGCCGACCTCAGTTGAGTTCCTCATCAGACTGGGAGGAACGTAGAGAGAAAAGGTCCCCTTTTTTTTTTCATTTGTTTGATGTTGGCTACCCCCCAAAATTGGGGAAGTACCTTTGTATATGTATGTAAATTTAAAATAGTTTGTTTTATTCCCTTTTATAATTTTGTTTTTTTTTATGTTAGGTTTTGTATTATCTACATATAATTATGTATTTTTGTCATCATTGCCAGTTTACTTTATTTTTGGATTACTTTGAGCTTCCTCTTGGCCTACTTGTACCAACGGCCTCTTTTTGAAAATAACCAAGGAATCTTGTTTCTGCCTACTTCTTAAATGTTCCTGAAATGACTCCGGCAAATGTCATTAACCTGGTCAAGAAGACGACCTGTAAAAACTTTTTCTGGGTGCATCTTATCTACAAGAGCCACCATTTTATGGTAGCCAGCTAGACCCTCCTTAATTTCTTCCGTTGTCAGTTGGTCATCCTGCTTCTCCACGCCACTAGAGAACTCTTCTTGGACTTTGGTCAGTTGCATGGCCTCCAACTCCTTCAGGTCGTCCGTCGCAAGTTCCTCCTAGTGCTCCTTGATAAGCTAATTAATGTCGTCCTCATCAACTTTTAGACCCATGGACATCCCGAATGTAACTATCTCGGCAACCTCAGACTGAACAACAGGTTCAGGGTTGTCAACCTTTTCCGCATCGGCTTTGACTTAGCCTAATTAGAAGCCCTTGAAATCTCGTAGGGAGGCGGTATCAGGCCACAGCTGCTTCCATGCAGATTTCAAGGTGCGCCTCGAAACCTCCCGCAAAGCTGTATCGATGGTTTTCAGGCATATCACAACATCGAAATGTTGCTTCCAAATTTATGAAGGGTGAGGTTTGTGCTCTCATTGATTTCGTGAGTTTCTTAAAGGTGGAAATCACTTGCTGGTCCATGGGCTCGAGGAGACGGGTGGTGTTAGGTAAAGATAGAGAATCTTGATGAATAAAAAATCATCGGTCGGTCCGAAAGAAAACTTTGCCCACTGCTTTGGCATTAGACCTCCACATCAACGGAAGCTTCTCCTTAATCACTTTGTGGGCTTTAAGGCTCGAGGAGTCTCCGAGTGATACATCAGCAGGGGCTTCACCCTACAATCCCACTGGTGTTTGTACAGAGTGCAAGGAAGGGTAAGCCTGTCCTTCATAGGCAGGATGGCTTATTTTCTTCCGACATGATGAACGTCCGACGGGGCATTTTCTTCCAGAAAAGCCCAGTTTTGTCGCAGTTGGAAGCTTGCTGGGGACTGTAGCCTTCCTCGACAGTCAACTCGTCGAAGGTCTTAAAAGGTTTCGCCTGTTTCATGCCCAAGCTTGCTGCCTCCCATGAAGCACTACCGAATGAATGCCAAACTGTCTCTTAAATTTTTCAAACCACCCAGAGAAGACTTGAACTTTGGGGAAGCCTGCTTCAGTGTCCCTTCTCCTGCGTTGTCTTTGGCCTGAGCATGCACAAGATCATCGAAAACGGCGCTGGCCTTCTGGAAGATTATCGTCTCAATATCACGTCTCCAGCGATTTCCAGCAGTCTCTCTTACTCATCGTGGATGTAGCTCCTCTTGCTGAAGAAAACGGTCATGTCCTTAGAGGGTGTTGCTGCTTTGATGGCTCCCTTCTGTTTTAGGATGGTTCTTATTGTAGACGGATTTCGACCATAATCCTTAGCGATCACACTTAACCGCATACCAGCTTCGTGCTTCTTGATTATTTCCATCTTCGTTTCCTTAGAAAGCATCTTCTTTTCCTACACATCAGCAACTTTCTTGGGACGCAAATAAACTAGCGTAATATCGCAACACGATAAAGTACTGTACAGTAGTCATGAAAGCGAAATCACGGTCAATGCATACAATACTGTTGCCAAAACGAAATGGAAGAGGGATGCCAATGCGTAGATGCATGATAGGATTCAGTATAGCAGATGCTTGCCAATTGGAGAGCAGGATCTTATGGCAGTAACTATCATCTGAGTAGGGAGATAACCAATGGGACCACGGAAGGATGGTGGCGCGTTTACAGGCTTGTACTGTGCAAATTTTTAAAATCTGTCTCAGGGACGGTCGAGCTCTCGTACCGTACCTCGTTTCGCAGCACGAAATGTTTTTCGCAGTGCGAATTTGGAAATTCTTCGCAGTGTGAAAATTTTGTAAGCAAAAGCTTTCGTATATAGAAGTATGAGGCATGATCAAATCTAGAATTGATAATAAAGCACTAACATGATACACGAAAAAGGGAACAGGATCAGTAGACTCCTAATAAAGGCAAATTGTTAGTAGGGTCCTTATTAAAAGAAAAGAATTCACTTTGTTACTTTTTAATTGGTATAACAAATCCGTTTCCTTTTCTTCAATAAAAAATGAAAAAATCTCTTATTTCTATACTCGCTTACTGTTCCTATTGCTTTATTCTCGAAGCTTGATTACACCAGATTAAGATAACTATTCACTAATAAACTTTGCAACTTTTTAAAAAAGGGAATTTGAAAAAAAAAGTTTGGTAAACCTTTGGTCTTGAAATAATTTTTAGCTCTAAAAGCAATAAGTTGACTACAACTTACCTTAAAAGAAAGCTTCTAAATTTCTAATGAGCTTAGCAGATGCTAACGTCAAAGAAAAAGTATTCAAGCCATACTAATATCAAAAGAAAAAGCTATGAAATCTTTGTTTTGTTTCCCAAATGTTCAAATTCTGAACCTTTAAAAAATGTAATACATTACATTCTAAAAAATAACATTTGAATACTTGGTGTTTATGAATTATGAAGGACCTAAATACTGTACATCTGCAATACCTGAAAAAAATAAATCCCGTCGTTAATATTTGAGTGCAGTATTAAGCAAGGAACTATATAACCTTGGCTGAAATGGATAGCTTTTTTCATAAAAGGGAAGTGCAAAAGTTTAACCATGTTATCTAAACTGGTTTTAGTTAACGACACATTTCTTGTCTTGCACCAAAGTAAATAATTCATTGACTCAGATAAGACTGATTATAGTGAATTATATAAATTTAAAATAGATATTCTTTAGAAAACCCATTTGAGTCAACACTGACAAAAGAGAGATGATAGGTGTCAGCCCACTCCGACAAATTTCTTTAGGTTTTTTTTTCAGAGTGAGAATAGCTTTGAGAATAAAGCAATATGAACATCAGAGGAGGTTCTTGGTAATAAAATGGGACATTTATTGCTTCATTAAATTACTGCAACAGATTTTTTACACTACATATATGGCAACGTATGATTAATACAGTATGTAAAATTTAAAAAATGGATTATGCAATAAGTATCACAAAATTAATTTTACCAAATTTTAATAACTGAAGAGGTTCAAGAGTGTACTTAGCTAAACTACATGTGATTGAAGTCTCGATAGAAATTTATAACAGCGCTGTAATACTTTTAAAGAACTGTATTGTCTGATCACTAGCATGTGTAGCTGCTGTTTATCATAATTAGCTATGATGGACTGCCATAAAAAAAGATGTGCTTCTGCATTTTTAGCTACCACATCCAGCAATAAATCTAGCCATTTTCCTGAAACTCAATATTTTACTTTTATACATGTATCACAGATGTATATAATAAACAACAGTCTTAATACTTTAATGCCATTTGTGATCAATGTACTGTACAGATTTAAGTTCAGTACAGCAATAATAAATTCAACAAACACAAATTTAGGATTTCTAATTACATGTTACAATATTTTTGTAACTGGGTATAATATCATCTGCTGTTTAAAAGTCTTAATATCCTTAACAAATTGTTCATCTTCAAAATCTTTTTCTCCTTCTAAGGGTCCAACCAGCTTTAAAGATGTGTTATCATCTGTGAAGAAATTATAATATGTTAGAAATATTTTAGGAAACAGCATTGCATTGTAGAAAAAATATTTACAATTGAAGGATCAAACAATGAATAGCGAGTAGTAAGTTTTAAGAGTGGGATGGCTTTGCCAGGCAAATATTAATGAGTCCAATAACAAATTTTCCTGATATTGATTATTAATTTTTCTAGTTATTTTAAATTATACAAATGTCCTCTAAATTGAATGACTTACAGTATAAAATATTACTTTACAAATGAAATATATTATTTCAATACTCAACCCAAAGTTTTCTGAGCAATAAAACTTGGAAGACTTGACAAACTTAATTTTAGAGAATCTTTAGACTAGCCCTCCCTTCACTATCTGAAGCCATTGTTTGAAATACTCACTATTAAATGAAAATATTGAAATAAATTTCTTTAAAAAAATGTTTGGTTCCTATATGTATACAAACCTTTTCACCCTCTGAAATAGTTGTCAACAGTGCAAGCTGGAACAGCCGTTGATTCTTTAATGTGGTACTGTAGTTAGTTAATGATAAGTGGTGTGAGGAGAAGACTTGCCCAGCCACCTTTAACAAACTAGCCACTTTTGTCTTTTCCCGCAACAAGTACAAACACTTCTGTTTTATAGATTTGTGTGTTGTAACTGCTGACCAATATCATGGAAAGCGCTAAATCTGCGATGTCCGTAGGTGTTCTGGTGAGCAAGGTAGAATGCATGGCTAGTTTACAAGTAAGCACGCTGTCGCTCCCTATATAAATTACTTTCTTTTTTAGGGGCATGACTTCAACATCATCCCTCTATGACTATTGTAGGGCAAAGCTTTCACTGCAGTGAACAAAGTCGGCAGAAAAGAAGAAAGCTGAAAGATGTCTCACCATCTGTGAAGGATTCACCTAGGCTGATGCAGAAACACCACGTCATTCCGGGTCTCAGTCCTCTGAAATTCTGGGGTGTGATGTGAGTTATCAGGAGAGGCTTAATGATTTTAGTGCTACCTCAGCGTGAGACTTAGGACATATTGTGGTATCTCCCTCTCCCAACGAGAGGTTATACACCGGTATGTCCTCGACGCTCACCTGTGCCATGCAGACCAAATCCAATGAATTTGCTGTTAGGAGGCCATGGTCTTTTAATTATCAGAAACATCATCTGTATGGTTACTGAAGAGCGTGACCTTGATACCAGTGTCAGAGATCGTGCATTGTGCTCTGCCCGTGTTGTCATTCCTGTTTAAGAAACTCGTGTAGCATCTCCCACTGTGGGAACCTCATCAATGATGATCGCTGTGACCTCGACTTGTATACAGACCAAGGCCAACGAATTTGACATTAGGAAGCCATGGCATATAATTATCATATATGCATTATCTGTATGTATACTGAAGAGCATGACCTCAATACCTGGTTTACAGTACCTCTTTTGAGGCCAGTGTCAGTGATCATTCATTGTGCTCCCCCAACATTGTGATTCCTGTCTTAGAAGCTCTTGTAGTTTTTTCAACTGTGGGAGCCTTGTCATCAATGGTCGCTGTGATCTCGATTTATCTGCTGCACTCTGAGATTGTGAAGAAGTCTGGCAATGGGAAGAAGTGAGTTTGTTCATTGTTCTCTTCAACATCCAATTCTGGCACTAATGTTCTTTACAAGTCAAAAAGGTAGCTGACCCTTTATAGACCAGCAGTCCAGATTGAAGGATCGGTATGTCCGCTGATACTGATACATCCAAAACGTGAGGATAGTCTCTTGTAATATCAGCCAAATTTTCCATCCTCTCAATATGATGGAGATATGTTTTTCTGTTCTCCTTGTGGTTAAACCCCCCCCCCCCCAATCAGCTGGGAGTGAGGTACTGAGACTGAAAGAGATCTGTCAACGCATTGTTCACGAACACAGCTAGGCTACACGAGTCATCACGGTCGCTAGAGGGAAGAATACAAGGTATGGCTTCCGTTTCTAGCTCAAACATTGGTGATAAGAGATCGCACCGTCTCCAATGCACACTATGACTGTTTGGCCGTGTATGAGTACATCCCTGTTTCATTTATGGGATTGCACCTATCAAAACTGGAGAACAGAGCATTTTTATAAATGTGATGAGATTCAAGGATATTTTTGTTCCAAAGGGGCTGCACTTCGGTCTTATACTGGGAGAGTTGTAGTGTTTGTTTGTGGAGGTTCTTATAAGTGAAACAAACTCAGTGAAGTAGCTTATTTCAGAAGGATCCTCAAAGGATAAGATCTTCCCTATAACTACCGTGGTCAGAACTCTTTGGTGTGGCTCTGGAAAGGGTGAAGATCAGCTTTGGTCAGAACTTTCTGGTGTGGCCTTGGCAAGGGTGAATGATCAGCTTTGCTAGTTTAAAACCTCAAAGGCTTATCCTTCAAAGGGGATAGCGGGCAAACCTACGGGTTCAGTCAAGCTTAAAGATTCAGGATCAAGGAAGGGCCCTGTGCCCACTCTGAGATTGTGTTTCACACCCTCTTCAGAGAACAAGCCTGTGTGATCACAGCCTTTTCGACCATACCAGCTTGCTCCTTTTAGGAAGGGTAGAGGTTGAATACGGCAGGGAGAGAGAAATGTTGAGGCAGGTATTTCCCCCTTTCTGTTGCCAAGAGTAGGGGTTTGCTTGTCTCACCACTGGGTAATGTTGCAGTCTTGGGTTGTGAGTGTCCATTGGAACAGTTCCTTGCTACCCTTCCATGACCACCGGCCAACCCCATCCTCATTTCCTGATGAAACATCCAACATCTACAAAAACCCAGAAATATTAAGGATGCTGAAGAATATGCTTGAAGTTGTTTGTGAGGGATCTCAGGGCTGGAGACAGGTCATAAACCTCTCTCCTCTGACGCATACTTTCAAGTGCCTGTGCATCAGACCTCTCTAAAAGTCCCTCCCCACCTCCCTCTACAGTATGGAGTGTCAGTTCAAGACTCTTGTGCTGTGGACTGCAAACAGCTGCTCCCTAGGTGTTCACCTTAGCAGCTGCTTGGGCCATTCGCAAGGGATATGTCTGCTTGTATCTCTATGATTAGTTGATCCTGGCCTCCTCGGAGAGGCAGTTGCTTCAGTATTGAGATCGGATTCTTGCAATTTGCTAGAATCTGAGGGATTGTAGTAAACTACAAGAATTTGAATCTCATACCCAAGCAGAGGTAGAGATACATGGCTATGCTGATAGACTCCTCGGGGAGGCTACGCGACTGATTAGTCCAAAACAGTAGTTCCAGTTCGGTAATCGGAATGTTTTCTTGTTCTTTTGTCCTCGGAGAAGTTCGTTCCTCATGAACAGCTCTACCAGAGATCTCGAGTAGCGTCTGAAAGGATCACTGTTCACCCGATCTGAATACCCCCACTCCATCTTGTTCCAGTGGGCAGGAGGTTGGAAAGGGTTTGACCTGGTGGCTTAATGAGAACAACCTCACTAGAGCTGTCCCACTCTATTTCTCACCTCCGGACATACATCTGTTCTTGGATGCATTGAAGGAGGGGTGAGGAGTACACCTGAACGACCTGCTGGTCTCAGGATTGTGGATCAAAGAGGTAAGCATTTGCAAAGCATCTGCATATCGTTCTTCGGATGTAATGAATCTTTCTAGGGTTGTTGTTATTGTTGTTGTTGTTATTATTATTATTATTATTATTTTTGGGCTCAAGCCATGTCATCCTGATGGAAGGTTCCTTTAGGCAGCTTTCTAAGGGATATTTAGGTACAGTGATATTTCCAGAGAATTGACCATATGTCTCCAGAATTCTAACTCCTGGGGCGAGTATCCTTAAAATTTTTCTTAAGGATATCGCATAATATTTTCTGCCTCTGGAAAGTTAAGTATTTAATCTTTACAGTGTATAATTTTTAGCTCCTGCTTCGCAGTGAAATTAGTATAATTTAATGTGTTTTATGGAGCATAGCTGGTCACCGGAGGCGCCATTTTGGGTGCTGTCGTTCGTCATGCATGCTTTATTTAGTCAGCAGAACGACATTCCCGGTATTTAGCTTTTAATGAATTATAGCTATTTAGGCAAAATTATACTGGTGAAGATATGATCATGCATACAATTTTCCTCTTCCGACATGTGTCGATCGTATATGTTAGTCTCTGTGATATAGGTGGCCGAGATCTCGCCCTGCGCTAGGCTACCTAGCCTATGCGCTTTAGTATACTTTCAAACATCCCCGTTTACCCTCGTGTATCGTTTTATCAATTCAACAGGAGATAGTATATCTCCTAGAATTATTTATATAACTCTATACTCGTCTTCTGCAGAGATTTAAGGGTAATCCCTCCTTCCCTCAGAGTGCCGCCATAGGCGACAACCTTATCTTGTCTTGCCATAGAGTAGTACACCCCGGCTTGACTAGGCTAGTGTTTTCTGTCTCCCATCCTTGCCGGTAAGTATCCCGGCTTGGGTTTTCGACAGTAACTCAGAGTATTCAGTCTTTATGTCGCGGCTTAGCTGCCGGGTGAGTAGTTACTCCCCTGCCGGCTTACAGTTGTCGGCATAGGAGGCTTAGCTTCCCTAGGCCACACCTGAAGTAGTAGTATAATGCTGCCACCTTCTCCCCTGCGGTCTAGAAGATAAGTCTTGTTTCGGTAGACCCTAGGGTGAAGAATAGATATTCTTCTGCTGCCTAGGATGGCGCCGATATTGAAATGAAGTTTCACCCTTGTTTGGAAATGGCAGCAATCCTGCCGCCTTCTCCTAACACAACATACAAGACCCTTTCCCAGCCCCTCTCTGTCCTTTAGCGATAGCCTAGCCATCGCATATCTGTGGCCGTCGTCCTACGTTCTCCCCACTTGCCGGGTAGATCGTAGCGCCGGCCGGGCTCCTACTTAGGCGGCTTGATAGCTGCTCCGACTTTCCCCGATGGACGCAAGGCTCTGGGAAAGGTTGTACCGGCTGTGACGGCTGCCGGTGGGAGATCCTTTTTGCCTTTGAGTGTTCTTCAATCCTCCCTTGGACTGCCATCCACATCCCTGAAACCGGCAGTGACTGGCAACAGATCTTGTGGCTGGGTGGAAGCTTGAATGATTCATTCTCCCCTTCCATTTGAACCCTCATTCTGGAGGAAAGCAGTAGGATTAATATACTTACACCCTTATTTATTGTACAAAGCAACATTAATAAGGCAGCCCTTCACTCCATGCTTTCTCTCTTTCTGTCGGCTAGTGCCGTCAGATACTAACCCACTGCCGGCTGGACCGGTGCCGCCAGGTGCTAGCCTAGCTGGCAACACGTCGGCTGAACTACAGTATATGATTATACAGTAGCCAGTATATTTGCAGTATAGTAAATACAGCAGACAGAAAACTATAGTATATATTATACAGTAGTTTATATTTCCAACATACCCTGTGTGTCCTTTCACAGTCTATTGTTGAGACCAATTCTATATTGAAGTGAAGTATTCCTTCAATACACTGATAAAGTCATCAGTTTATAACTTACCCCATAATATTAATACTTTTATGGAAGTGCTAGTGTTAGTATACACTAATTCTATCCCTAGAGGTTAGAACCCTTCTCTATTGAGTTTCCCTTAATAAAGAAATTCTAACATTAATATTGGGGGAGGTCACAGCAATTGGCTGGATAGGAGACAAAGGTATGTCTTGCCTATTTCCTTTCTAGCTTACTATCCTAAGCTGTACTAGTTAAGATACCAATATATTGCATATACTGTAACCTGTTTATCAAGTGTGATAAACAACCGCATACTCATTTATATTTCCTTTCTTTACAGGAGGAGCCCAAAATGAAGTGCGAGGTGATCTACTGTAACCACAAGAGTAGGAACTTTTGTGGTCACACTATGTGCAGGACTTATGCCGCCTGCGCCATTACCACTAAAACCTTGCAGTACTGGGACCCCCAGGACTGCAACGTCTGCTCGGCCATGGTGGTCAAAGGTTTCGACGACCCCAAGTCAACGGAGTCGAGGGATGCAGCACAAGAAAAGCTGCGCAAATGGGTACGAGGGTTCCAGAAAAACTCTCCGGGATCCATACCTGCCCAACGACAGGATGCGTAGCTTGCTGTTCCCCAAAGCGGGTAGTGAAGCTGTCGTGCCCCAAACACGACCCGGACCTCCCTGCGTCCAGATTGCAATCGAGGCAGACGTCAGTGAGGCGATGCAAGGCATGAACATCCACCAGGAGGAAAGGATGTCTGAAGTGTCTACGAACACGGAGAAGGATTTCCTTAGGGAAGGTCCCGAGGAAGAGTCTACTCTACCTCCCGAAGGAGAAGAAGTAGAGTCGTCGGGAGTGGGAAATCCCTTCCACCTGTGCCGGCACTAGAGCCGACACCATCTACGTCTTCAGCTCCTACCCTTCCATTGGATGCCATGAGCCAGGCAGTTTTGGCTCATATCACCACACTAAAGGAGAATCTTCGCAAACAAGGCAAAGCAAGGGAAGCGAAGCTAAAAAGAGAGCTCCGTGAAGCACGGATCAACGCCTCCCGAGGGTCTTTTAAGCGACCCAGAGTTCAAGACCTGCCATCCTGCTTTGAGACTAATCTCTGGAGGTACGCGGAGTATATGCCGATTACCAACGGCAAACTCTACATCTCGGAGAAGTTGGGAGCCGTCCCCCTAGACAACATTCAGTTTTGGAAGAGCTTCAATGCCTACCCTGACTGCTTCATTCGACTGAAGCATGAGCCAGCGTCAAAAGAGACGGAACCGAAGGAGGTCATGGCTTTCGAACACGACAAGGCACAGGCTCTCTTGTCGAGCAGCCTGAAGAAGGCGGGTTATAATAACTCGAAAGTTTCTGCATTGATCAAGAAACACCCTACCTTTCTTGCTCCTGCTTCAAGAGCCTTCCCCGTTACGTCGAAGGCATTCCAGGCTGTTGCCAAGGCAGTTGAGGCAGGCAAACCATGTCCTGCACTAGAGGAGTGTAGGCCTCTGTCGTTAGCCTTGCCCATGGATGAGAAGGAATGGAAGGAAGTCCTCCTAACCTTCTCAGTAGAAAAGCTAGATGCAGATGTCGCGGGACGGCAATTCAGCGAGAATCTCCCAAAGCTGTCAGACTTTCTCTTGCGTAGGGAGCAAGAGATGAAAGAGAGGCTTGCCGCCTCCCTGTCCCTACAGGACTGCATCAAGATGTGTGCAGGCCACAAAAGCGCTCCAGACATGCTTACGGTCCTGGCCAAAATGCATATGGCCACCTTAGTGAAGGATCTGTATGTCTTCATGAAGGCTAGGAGAGCCTGTAGAGTTTGTGTTTGCAGCTGCAACAGTAAAACACAAACCCAGGAAGCTGATTTCTTCCAACATCTGGGGTAAAGACCTCTTCCCGAGTGAAGAGGTCAAAGAGGTAGTCGAGAGAGTCGCCACGGAGAATAGGAACCTTCTCCAGAAGTCTTCCCCGGATGCGAGTCCCCAACCTAAACGGAAGTCGAAGAAGCCAAAACTACCCTCTCGGCTTGCCCAGCTACATCCTACTGTCACCATGACCGCGGTGCCCCAAGTGGTTGCTCAACCACAGACCACATTCCAAGTGGTACCTCAACAGCTGGTTGCCCAGTTACCAGCGTTCAACCCAGGGTTTGAGAGGCAAACCACTACCTTTCATCAGAAAGAAAGAGGTTTCCGACGGGGCTCCTCAAGACACCCCTCCCGAGGCAGGGGAGGACGCGGTCAGGGTGGCAAACCTCCGGACAACCTAAGCAATGAGATGCTTCAGGTAGGAGGGAGGCTCCAACACTTTCGAGATCGTTGGACCTTCGATCCCTGGGCCTACAGCCTAATCAAGAGTGGACTAGGATGGAAATGGAACAAGTCTCCACCATCATTTCCTCAATTCTTCCAACACCTTAGAACTCTTGAGCAAAAAGGTTATAAGGAAAGCAAATTCCAGGGATGGCTGTTTTGTGTTCCCAAACTCAGAGTCATTCTGGACTTGTCGCCACTCAACGAGTTTATCGAGAACAGCAAGTTCAGGATGTTAACCCTTCAACACACAAGGACCCTGTTACCCAAAGGGGCGTACAAAGTCTCAATAGACCTGGCAGATGCTTACTGACACCTCGCAGTCAGCCGCCCCCTCTCCTCCTACCTAGGATTCAAGTTACAGAAGAAAAAGTATGTCTTCAGAGCCATGCCCTTCGGACTAAACATAGCCCCAAGGATCTTTACGAAACTTGCAGACGCAGTCTTACAACAACTACGCCTAGAAGGTGTTCAGGTAGCATCGTACCTGGACAACTGGCTGGTGTGGACAGCATCCAAGACTGCTTGTCTGTAAGCATCCAAGAAAGTGATCCAGTTCCTGGAACATCTGGGATTCAAGATCAACTTCAAGAAGTCTCGACTCTCTCCAGCTCAAGAGTTTCAATGGCTGGGAATCCATTGGAACTTGAAGTCACACTGTTTCTCCATTCCTCCAAGGAAGAGGAGAGAGATCACGGAATCTGTCAAGAGATTACTGAAATCCGACAGGATCTAAAGACGCCAACAGGAAAGAGTACTGGGCTCTCTCCAGTTTGCAGCAGTAACAGACCCAGTGCTAAGAGCACAACTGAAAGATGTGTCAGGAGTCTGAAGAAGATACGCATCAAACGCTCGAAGAGATCTACAAAGGCCGGTACCAACCTTACTACGATCACTTCTCAAGCCGTGGTCGAAGGTCAAGAGCCTAACGAGAACCATGCCCTTGCAACCACCTCCTCCTTCGGTGACCATCCACACGGATGCCTCAACGGAAGGATGGGGAGGTCACTCTCATCAAAGGAAACCCCAAGGGACTTGGTCATCCCTGTTCAAGACCTTTCACATCAATATTCTGGAGGCCATGGTAGTCCTCTTGACACTGAAGAAACTATTCCCTCACAGATCAGCCCACATCAGGCTGGTCGTGGACAGCGAAGTCATAGTGAGATGTCTGAACCGACAAGGCTCGAGATCGCCCTACATCAACCATGTGATGTTAGCCATCTTTCGTTTAGCGAAAAAGAAGAGATGGCACTTATCAGCAGTTCACCTACAATGGTTCTGCAATGTGACTGCAGACGCTCTATCCAGGCTAAAGCCGATAGAGTCAGAATGGTCCCTAGATGCAGACTCATTCTCCTTCATCTTGGAACAAATCCCGGAACTGCAGATCGACCTCTTCACGATGAGCGACAACAAGAAACTACCGCGATATGTAGCCCCATACGAGGACCCTCTGGCGAAGGCGACAGACGCCATGTCCCCCCCAATTGGAACAAGTGGACCCTGATTTACCTGTTCCCTCCAACCAATCTCCTGCTGAAGGTCCTCAACAAGCTGAGATCCTTCAAGGGAACTGCAGCTCTAGCGGCCCCCAGGTGGCCCAAAAGCAACTGGTTCCCTCTGGTGATGGAACTGAAGCTGAGGCTGGTCCCTCTACCGAACCCAGCTCTATCTCAACTGGTTCAGAAGTCGACTGTCTTTGCTTCATCACAGAGAACCCAAAACCTTCATCTCATGATTTTCTCGCCTTAGCGGTAAAAAAAAGATTTGGGATCTCAAAAGGCAGTATAGACTTCTTAGAAGAATACAAGTCAAAGTCAGTCAACCAGAAGACAATACGAATCGTCTTGGAAAAAGTTGGTTGCTTTCGTTAAAGCAAAAAGGCCAAAAGAAATCTCAATAGATTTCTGCCTGTCCTTCATCCACCTTCATGAGCAAGGCTTGGCTGTCAACACGATAACTATGTGCAAGTCAGCCTTGACTAGACCTCTTCTATATGCCTTCCAGGTGGACTTGGCGAACAAAATCTTTAACAAGATCCCGAAGGCCTGCGCTAGACTTAGACCTGCAGCCTCCCCGAAGCCCATTTCATGGTCTCTCGACAAGGTCTTACACTATGCTTCAACCTTGAACAATGAAGATTGTTCTCTTAAGAATCTAACCCAAAAAGTGATTTTTCTGTTAGCTATAGCCTCAGGGGCTAGAGTTAGTGAAATAGTAGCCCTATCAAGAAACGAGGGCCATATTCAGTTCACAGAAGCGGGAGAACTGAATCTCTTTCTCGCCAAGAACGAGCTACCCACCAAAAGATGGGGCCCCAGGAGAATCTGCCCTCTGAAGGAAGATGTGTCTCAAACTTCAGGGGAGGACAGCTCTTTAAAGAAGAAACCTCAGGATCAAACATATCTCTAAAACAACTGAGGGGCGAAGCTCACCTACTTCATTCGCAGAGCGGATCCTGACAGTACACCCGCAGGTCATGATCCAAGAAAAATTGCTTCCTCACTGAACTTTTTTCAGTATATGGACTTTGAGCATCTTCACTCATACACTGGCTGGAAGTCATCCAGAGTGTTTTACAAACATTATGCGAAGCAAGTGCACGAATTCAAACGTTATGTGGTGGCGGCAGGTAGTCGTCTAGTGCTGCGATGAACAGTGAATTGATTGTGACTCTCAATTCGGGTGAAAAGGTGTTGACACCTTCCAGTGCAATATCCTTTTATGCGAGTGTCACCTTGGTGACACTAAGACTGTTCAAATTTTCAGGTGCAGAATTTTACAAATGACACTTGTGCCATCTGTACATTGTACACAGTGATGATAGTATCCAACATTTATAGAAAAATTGTATTGGAAAATTTTTCAATAATTATAAGTGGCATTAACCCTTTTCTTCCCTTTTAGGTAGAAAAACATTGACTGTATATGTTGAATGTAAAATGTATATTCTCTTATGTTTATTACATGTTATTCCATTTACTCATTTAGCCTAAATAAATTAATAAAAGAGTGTAATTGCATCTTATTTCGCCCCACAAGTAGTAAAATAAAATTTAGCTAGAGTTCTTTTACTAAAGTAAGTAAAACTTATTCTTATTAGTGGTAATGACAACGATATCGTCATATTTCTCAATGGTCTGGATGACCATATAAAAAACTGTCCCAAGGTTGAGGCACTTATACAAATCCACAGATATAGTACTTTCAAGTAATTCTCTGGTAAACTTCCATCAGGACGACATGGCTTGAGCCCAAAAAACTCGGGTAAGGCAATAACTTCATTGACCCCGAGGCCTTCAGAGAATTTTTGGGGTTGGCAACGGCCGCACTAATTTTCCCCAGCTTTCTGCCCAGAGATGGGGGCCAAAGAGACATAGGGGGACAAGCTTCTCGAAGGATGCCAAACTGCTCCTCAATCAAAGAAACTTCCCCTGGAGGAACAACAGGGGCTGGCTCCGGCAGGTTATTGAGGTGTCTGATGAGCGCCAACACCGAAGGGTCCTCTTCTGCCAGACCCTCTGACGACTGGTGGGCATCGTCTCCAAAGAACGGGGTCCTTGGAGTGTCTCCCCAGTGTTCCTGATCCCAAGGGGAAGGATCCGGGAAAAGGTCACCCTGATGTAGGTGCGGGGTGGCTTCCGATGATGGGGTGGCATTCGCCGGTTTGGCGGAGGCGGGGGGCGCTGGGTTGGAGAAGGTAGCAGGCCAAGAGATGGCGGCGCAGGCTTCGTGCGCAGCCGTGAGCGAAGTAGGCGGCAGGCCAAGATGGCGTGGCGGCGCGCGAGCGGCGTGAGCCAAGATAGCGGCGTGAGCTGATGAGGAGGCAGCAAGCCAAGATGGAGGCGCGGCGGCGCGAGCCGATGCGGAGGCGGCAGGCCAAGATGGCAACGCAGCGGCGTGAGCTGATGAGGAGGCAGCAAGCCAAGATGGAGGCGCGGCGGCGCGAGCCGATGCGGAGGCGGCAGGCCAAGATGGCAACGCAGCGGCGTGAGCTGATGAGGAGGCAGCAAGCCAAGATGGAGGCGCGGCGGCATGAGCCGATGAGGAGGCCTGCGAGGCAGCTCTAATAGATGGCGCTGGCGGCTGAGGGGCACCTGGTATCCCCGAGACTGCCACGTGGTAAGGGGAGGTGGTGCGCACGTGTGGGCAGGCCAAGATGGCGGCTCTGGCGGCCGGTCGGAGAGCACCACGTGTGAGACACGTGGGACGGTCGACTCGCTCATCCTGTCAATCTTTTCCTGCAATCTCCCGAGACGGCGATATCGATGGAAGGGAAGGAATTACCGAAAAACAGCTTGACGAAGGCCTCGAACCACTGTCTTTCTTCGAGGAAGAACGTTCCTTTTTTCCTTTCTTTTTCCTCTTCGTGGCCATAAGAGCCCATTGGGTTTCAGACAACTCAATACACTCTATGTATCGTTCTGAGTACAGGCACGACCACGACACGAGGTACACAAAGCATGGGGATCAATTTCCAAATGTGGAAGGAAAGCCGAACACGCTTCCCCATTCACACCGGGACAACGACATTGAACACGAGTGTTATCCATCTTGACACAAACACTATGCACACATAAGTGAAAACGCAAACGCAGATCACAGTTTAAGTCGCGAGCGAAAACTATAGGTCTACACTGGGCAACGACCAGAGTACGAATGGCGACCTTTGCCCTGTCCTCATCAGGCCTGACACGGCCTTCTTCCTGGTGCATTGTGGGTCAAAGACAGTGGAAGGTCACTTTGCGCAGGGAACATAACCTGGCCCATTTTACCGGCCTGAGGTCTTATGCCTCTCGCCTGGAATGGAGTCTTGGTTGGGGGAAAAATTTTCTGGTCACAAGTTTAAACTAAAGAGTAACTCCTGAGAGAGTAGTCCGTGGTTACAATGCATCGGAGCAAATCTATTTTTGGGTGAGATGGCCACGTCGTCCTGATGGATAGGTTAGTACAGTGCAGGTACAGCACTAATGTACCGTCCTAAACTATAATGAAACAGAATCCCCTGGCCTGCCTAACCTAGGCTAGGGAAGCAAGTCCCCAAACCAGGGACGGCAGGTGTAGGACAAGTCGCTAGACCACAGGGAGGAAGGGTCGTAACCCTACCAGGTGTGGACTAGGGGGAAGGGCAGAGCCCCCCCACCTTCGCCGACCAGCAGAGATCAAAAGGAGAGTTCACTCACCTAATTGGGTAGCTGGGGGCAAACGACTGGTACTCTGAGGTTCTGTCCCAAACTCAAAACTCATGTACTATGGCTAGGAGCGGGGAAAGAAAATCCTAGCCTAACAACACTCGAATACGATTCAAGGTAAGGAGGGCTAGGATGTAGCCTAGGCTACCTCAGAGGGAGGAGATTACCTTGGATAAGGTAACTGGGGAGGTGAGAAAGTATACAAAAGCCCTAGCGTTAGGTTAGGGGCAAGGGAGTCGACTACCAAGATCATCGAAACCCCTTGTATACTTCCTAGAAGGCGAAAAACATATGGGCAATCACTGGATCTTATATGTATAAATGCCTAATATCTTCATTTCGTAATTTAACACTAGGAACACTTATTATATCATGCATGAAAGTAAACAAAAACACCTAGGCTATCGAGCCTATGGGCTAGGCTAGCAATCTAGCACACGAATCGGCTACCTACACTCGCCGAAATTGAATACTGTCGGCATAATATAACTAATTTCTAGCAATGAAGACTAAATAACTAATGCTGATAATTAGTTATAAGACCGGGAAGGTTGTTCTGGCTAACTAAATAAAGCATGCGAAGCGAACAACAGCGACAGCGTCATGACGCCTACGGTCAAGTCACAGCTCCGCCACAAAACACGGTATTTTAAGATAAAAAGTTGTTACTTTATGGCCAGAGCTGATTTATACAATACAAGAATATGGTACTCAACTTTCCAGAAGAAGGCGAGGCAGAAGATTGCGACATGATGAAATACTTAGCGAACAACTGGGAAAAAGCACCTGGTCTTAAACGCTACGTACGAAGGAATGAGTATGGCGCGCAACGGTGACGCAACCAAGATGGCGGCCAACATGGCGACCGGTTATGACATCGCCAAGTACCGTAACAGTAACGGAGGAGGAGAACTTAGTAACGGCTCCTCCCATAACTTGTCACACTTCTCCCTCGAAGCATAAACACTATGTGGGGTGCAGATAGCTATGTGGCGTGTCAAGCATACGTCCCCTGTTATTATACGATATCCTAAAGGGAAACCTTATGGGTACTCGCGCCAGAAGTTAGAATTCTGTGAAACCTTTAGTTTAATTCTCGGGGAATGTCTACTGTAGTCATATATACCCTTAGGAAGCTACTGAAGAAACCTTCCATCAGGACGACATGGCTATCTCACCCAATAATAGATTTTTTGCACCGTTTACTGTATATAGTATCATTTGGTTATTTATGATACTAAATTTTCCCATTTTGACTTGTTTTTTTTAACAATACGCTGTATTTGGCGATTTTTAATTCTAAATTTTATACCTTGATTTGTGTTTTTCAGCAATTTTTAAAACAGTACTTACATATTTGCTGATTTCTAATACTGAATTTCACGTTTTCACATGCACTTTTTAATATCGTGCTTTATTTGGGGATTTATCTATAAATTTCTCATTTTGTCATCAGACATACCAGTTGAGGTCACAGTTGTGAAGTCAATCAGTCATAAACTGCATAAGTTATAAGTCAACGAATATCTGTATCTAGGGAAGTTTGCAACTGCGGGGAGGATGGGGGATTGGAACGTAATGACTACACCTAGAGAGGTTTTACTGTACAGTATATAAGAAAGTTTTACTGTGCAGTATATCTAAGGAAAACTTCCCTCTACAGAATAGCTGTACTGTTTAAGCTAAACTCACCTGTGAGACAATCAACTGAAGGAGGCACTCCATTTTCAGGATTAGTAGACCCAATAACTTGTACAGATAACTTTCTATAGCTAGGATTGTCTTTGCTTGCTAGCATTTTTTGTAATTGAGAAACTGTCGACTCTCTTGTTATCTGATTGATAAGTTCAACCTGAAATGCAACAACTGTTTATAAACTTTGAAAAGAAATTGAGTGTGGAAGTATAGCTTCAGACAGTAACTAATCTCCCAACTAAAAGTTTCTTATCACTTTACTTGCTGTCCTATATTCAATCACATAAAATTTTATTATCATACAATACTATTTGAGTTGAATACATGTGTTATATATCAGCTGAGAAGAACCAGGGAAGGAAGGCACTTGAAAAGTAATATGTACCATACATGAAAAAATTTATATTTGAAATGTTGAAAGCCATTTCTGTTTACCTCTAGTTACCTAGAAGTAAAAAATAAATTGTATACAAACTATTAACTTAAAGATCCTGATTGAGCCAGATACTAACCAGAGTAAAAAAAATTCCATTTGGGAAAATTTGTATTATAATTCGGACAATCAATTTTTTTACCTGAAGTTTTCTTCTGTTAAAGACATACTCTCCATCAACAATTTCACACCAGTTTCTTGACACCTCTTCACCTAATGTTATATCCACAGTCTGCTTCATGCTGACCAAAGTTTCCTTCATTGTTGACATTTCTTCTTCACTCATATTCTCCACAGTAGTGATAAAGTGTGTCAAGAAAGTTTCTATTCTTTCATCAACATGGCACACACTGAAAAAAATATTGTTGCACATACCATAAATATTTGAAAAACTATAATCATGAATTGAGCACATGACACTGCCAAGCATCTATTGCTTGTATTAATTGTGCTAACTAATGTTAAATAAAATACTGAAATATTGTTATAAGATTAATTTGTAAGACTTTATATAAGTCATGTCATCAAATATGAATATTTTTTCTTAAGATTACCATAAATATTATCTCTTGCATATTATTATTATCATTATTACTTGCTAAGCTACAACCCTACCTGGAAAAGCAGGATGCTATAAGCCAAGGGGCTCCAACAGGGAAAATAGCCCAGTGAGGAAAGGAAAAAAGGAAAAATAATATATTTTAAGAAGAGTAACAATAGTAAAATAAATAATTCTTATATAAACTATATAAACTTTAACAAAACAAGAGGAAGAGAAATTAGATAGAATAGTGTGCCCGAGTGTACCCTCAAGCAAGAGAACTCTAACCCAATACAGTGGAAGACCATGGTAAAAGAGGCTATGGCACTAGCTAAGACTAGAGAACAATGGTTTGATTTTGGAGTGTCCTTCTCCTAGAAGAGTTACTTACCATAGCTAAAGTCTCTCTTCTACCCTTAGCAAGAGGAAAGTGGCCACTGAACATTTAGAGTATAGTAACCCCTTGCGTGAAGAAGAATGGTTTGGTAAACTCAACGTTGTCAGATGTAAGAGGACAGAGAAGAATATGTAAAGAATAGGCCAGACTATTCGGTGTATGTGTAGGCAAGAAAAATGAACCATAACGAGAGAGAAGGATCCAATGTAGTACTGTCTGGCTAGTCAAAAGACGCCATAACTCTCTAGCGGTAGTATCTCAACGGGTGGCTGGTGCCCTAGCCAACCTACTACCTACAATGGTACTTTAATAGTAGGAAAAATCCTGGAGGCTATTCACAGCAAAAAAAATTTTTTTTTTAAATTTATTTATATACTCAGTAGGGAGACGAATGGGCATTCATATGAACATCAGATGATTATATAAATATTGAATTTTATTATTAAAATTATGCTTATTTCTATGAACCTTCCCAGATGATCTTGTTACCTAATCCTACAATCTTATGGAGCTAGGTCATGAAAGAAAGAGATTGAAGTACAAAGACCTACAAAATACTCTTTTATTGCACAAGGCCTCAGCTTTAGTCAAAAGTGTCTTTATCAAACTGTTACAACTAATGATATAACCAAATGTCCAGATTGTGTTTATAAATCCTTTTCATAACTTTTTACTTATCTACAGTATATCCTTTACTCAACCCTATGTATTTCAAAATAATAAAAAAAATAAGCCTAGAACTAATTAAGTTACTCCCATTTAATAAAACTAAAAGAAAAACTACTTTTATTAGCTTTTAAACCACATCCCCTCTGTTATTACAGCACCTAAACACCCGCAATCCTGATAGAAGATCAAAGATTCTGTAAGGTAATGCTTTTGCAAATGCTTATTTGGTACACCACTGAGCAGCTGCTACAACTCTTTAAAATTAAAGATTCTGGCAAAAATTCAGTAAAGCAGCAGTACTTCTAATATAAAATTGTCTCCCTTTAAAGTATTTCATCTGACTTGGATGCAACCACCTGCAAGCCACTATGAACAATCTTTCAACAAGAAATAGTATTTTTGGATAGAATACAAATTTACATAATAATACAATACAAATTAAGAACATTACCCCTAATGTCTAAAGGTTTGGCCAAATAATACTTAGTATCTCAGTTGCCCATCCCGTTCTAATATTGATTGAGATATTGGGAAATCATATCTTCCAGTCTCATCCTGACAAACTTCCCTACGGAAATCATGGTCTCTAACAATTTTATCCACTTCTGAACTGAAGTTGACTTCATCCTGTTGAACTTTTTAACAACAGAAAAAAAGTTTGAATCCTCTTTTCTGAGAGATAATTGTAAAGGAACTGGAGCTATTATCATTCCTAAACAAAAAGTTCGCCGAGTCAGGATCAGAAACGACTTCTCTAAATTGGCCAGGATTCCCAAGATTTCCAGTAACCTGAGTAACCATCTCTGCTGAATTTGAATCCTTTCTTACAAAGTGTTAAAAAATAGCTAGAAAGTGGTACCTCTACATACGAATGTCCCAACATACGAATTTTCCAACATACAAAGTAAAATTCGACTAAATTTCTGCCTCGACATCCGAAGTGTTGCTCCAACATACGAAGTAAACATTACGCCATTGAGTGTCAAGTGCTCAGTTCTCTGTTCTTGTGTGTATCGTGTGGTTGTCCTCTGTTTGGTCTGTTATTAACAGTGCATATTTTCTTCCTTTTCTTATATTTCCTTTTTGATTTTACCTATAATCATGGTGCCTAAGAAGCTAAGTTTCAGTACAGGAAGAAGGCAATTCTTTCATTAGAATTGAAGCAAGAAATTATAGAAAAACATGAGAGCAGTGTGCATGTGAGTGATACTGTATGGCTAAACAATATGGCCAGAATAGGCCTATGATCTCGAGGATCATCAAGCTGAAGGCAGCCATTAAAGCAAATAACCATCAAAGGGGATCACCATTATTACAAGACATCGTAGCAATACCCTGGAAGAGATAGAATGCCTTTTGTTGATAGGGATAAAGGACAAAGAGATTGTTGGCAACGATCATTTGTGAGAAGGGCCAGCGTGATGAACAGAAAGAAAGAAAAAAGTGAAGCAAAGAAAACCAAGATAGCATTAACAAGATTTTTAAAATAAGACTTCTCTCTTTATCTGTTTCTCTCTAAACATAGCATTAACATGTTCTTTAAATAAAATCTCTCTCTCTCTCTCTCTCTCTCTCTCTCTCTCTCGTCCTTCTTCGCTGTTATAGTGTTAGATACGTCTATTATTTTTTTTCCGAGAGAGAGAGAGAGAGAAATTAAACAAAAATGTGTTTAGAGTACATATGATTTTTAACAGCGTCAACGAGTTGAAAAACAATTAAATGTAACTAAGAAAGTAATAACAGCTAATCTGAATTCCTTTATTAACTAAAACAAATATTGATACAAACACACTCGTGTGCGTATGCACAAACACACACACACAGGTGCAAGAATTGCTACGCAGTAAGAGAGACGGTCGGGGAGGAGGTAGAGATGGTGACTGCGATAACATACCGTAACTCGTCACTGACAGTGATGAAAATAAAAAATCAAAAGAAAAAAAATGTAAAAAATGTAAAAAATATGAAATATAACAAAAAAGAAAATAAGCTAAGTTAGATTAAAATTTCCGTAGTGTAAGTTACTGTATGTTATCGCAGTCACCATCTCTACCTCCTCGCCGATCGTGTCTCCTCGTGCGTGGGTGTGTGTTTGCGCATACACACACGAGTGTGTTTGTATCAATATTTGTTTTAGTTAATAAAGGAATTCAGATTTGCCGATATTGTTTTTTTAGTTACATTCAACTGTCTTTCAACTCGTTAACGCTGTTAAAAATCATATGTACACAACACATTTTTGTTTAATCTCTCATTTTTGTTTAATCTCTCTAACTCTCTCTCTCTCAGAAAAAATTAATAGACGTCTCTAACACTAAAAGTGAAGAAGAACAAGAGAGAGAGAGAGAGAGAGAGAGAGAGAGAGAGAGAGAGAGAGAGAGAGAGAGAGAGAGAGAGAGAGAGAGTATTTATTTAAAGAACATGTTAACACCATGTCTACCTTCTCGCCAATCGTCCGTCTCCTCCTGCCGTAGCAAATCCTACACCCACGTTGGCCTGTGTCTAAGGTAAAGTGGCAATAAAACACATTTTTTATTTATTATTTCTTTATAATTATCTTTTTTACATGCTTCTTTCATATTATGCAGTTATGTTATAGTTATGTGTAATTATGTGTAGCCATTTATTAAGGATTTATTATGGGTTTTTAGGCTGAGGAACGAATTAAATGAATTACCATGTATTCTTATGGGAAAATTCGTTTCTACATCCGAACATTTTCTACATCCGAAGTCGGTTGTGGAACGAATTAAATTCGTATGTAGAGGTACCACTGTATTCTGGTTATAACAATACCCTGATCCCCAAATACCTTACACACTTCAAAACAGGAGCCATCATCATGGTGAAGACTTGTGTAGATGTCCTAAGCCCAAAGTACAGGTACTCAAACTGCTACACTTTTGAATAGCTTATGGACCGAAGGAATTTCCTCAAATTTCTATGAACAGGATTGTGAAAGTAAGCATCCATATGGTGTATTAAAAAAAATATCCAATCTCCCTTTCGTACTGGCCCAAGAACTATCGAGGGTGTTTCCATTGAAATAAGGTAAGAAATGCCAACTTGATATTTGGGAAATACAGCATTTGTCTCTAGCCTCCTAAAGCTTTAGAAACCCAAAGAAATGTGATTCAAAACCTTTTCTATAACATTCTTCTCTCTTAGTTTACTAATCTCGAACATCAAAACCTGGGCCTTCATTGAATGGTTAAGTAGGTAATGGTATTGATTTGTTGGACAAGGGAGGGTTGGAAGCCAGAAGTACGGTAATAAATAGCCCCCTCCTTGACCACAGAAAGTGCCAACGATTCTGGTTGAAAGCTTTTCCAATGCTGATAAAAGTGGAAAAGCCTTATTCCAACATGAAAAAGTTGATAAAGACCGTCATAGTGCCTCCTAAAGGCCTTACGAGACCAAACGTCTGCATGACCAAATTACTGATGATGTATCACAACTGAGAAAAAAAAAAAGTCTTAGAAGGTGGCAAAAATAGAGACGTAAAAGGGACTGGTTTACGGTAAGAACTAGGGTTACTCCCATTAAATCTCAGGGCATCACTTTGTACCTTAATATCTGCTTGTGCAGTCATCTCATCAATCATTAACATCCAATACTAGACCCAAAATAGGGGAATAAACTAAAGAGTTTCTGAACATCCAAAACTCTCAACCACAGATGAACATAAGCACTTGTTCCCTATGTCTAATCACAAAGGCTGCCACAGTCCTGGAAGTTCCATCTGAAATAGTCTTATCCTAAGTCGAATACACAGACTCGTCAACTTATGACCACATCCAATTTAGTCATGTCGGCCTATGTTAAATTACCATGAATACTATATTGCAGTATGCTGTGTCATGATACTGTAATCATCTTATAGTCATATTTTAATAATAAAAAAAAGTTTTCCTAAAAACTCAATTAATATAACAAAATAAATTTTACACTGCATAAATTCAATTTTGTTGTGATCAGCTGATCTCAAGCTGCCGCTATTGTATCAATAATATGTGCACATAAAAATAACAGAGAATATGCATACTGTATTACATTAGTTTTCATACTGTTAGTGTATATCTATTGTTATTATTAGTTATGACTTAGACATGTGAATACAATCTCTTTCTCACTCAGAGGTGCCCTTCAATACATACTGTATATAAAGCCAAAACAAAAATCTTTTGATGAAATCTAGGACACACTGCTCCTGGATTCTGTTCAACATTTCAAGACCATAAGAATTAAAAAACAATAAAATGATCTAAACATACCGTACTTGAAAACAAACAACAATGAAAAAAAATGTATACTACTATATACAAAGAAAATGAAAATGGAATTGAGACTGGAGAAAATAAGGGTCAAAGTTTTTTTAGAAGAATTTGATTCCCTATTGCACTGAGAAATATCTTTAACAGAAATATTTTTTAAGAGAAGTTGCAGCACCCTCAAAACCCTGAGTTATAATTTTCAGGGTTGGAAAATACTCTGCCCCCCCCCCCCCCTCTCTCTTCCAAGTTTTATTACTAAGCCTTTAATACAACCAGACAGCATTCTTAGCCCTGCATCAACTGGGTAATACATTTGACGAAAAGACCTGTTCTGTCTTGGCTTTTAAAATGTTTTTAGCATAACTTGTCAACCTTAATAAGTTAAATATTCACTTAACTTGTCAAGCTTAATCTAATTAAATATTCACTTTAAATCCCTGCACATTTGAAGATCCTGTAGTTTGTCTATTCATTCAACCAAAATCAAAGCCCTTGGGAGAAATGTCTGGACAGTAATCTCTAAATGCTATGCCTCTCAATGATGTAAGACCCTTTTTAAATCTGAGAAGCAATATTTCTTCAAAAATTTTTATCACCTTTAAAATATATAAATGATAAATAGCCATACTATCTAAATACAGTATAAATGGAATAAATAACTGTAATATGGCTAATTTATGTACAAATTGTAAACATATAAATCACATTAATGTTTTTGTTTAGGAAATAATTTATAAGTAAATGCTAGCACTAAATCTCATACTCACCCTACTATATTACCTAAATCTACCTCCCTAAATTTTGTTATTGTTTGGTCTATGCCTAATTGTTATCAATTTAAGTAAGTTTTAACCTAAAAAATAAAGTGAAACTTCAAGTGATAGAAATCAATAATTAAGATCTTGATAGCCAACACACAACACACTCTTCTTCAATATAAGATAATACTCTTAAAATAGAATTGGCAAATGGTAAAATTTCTACTAAATTACCATTTTCTTGCATTGATAACCTCTCTTTGGTTAGCCAGATTGTATATCCTCAATTTAAGAAAGGTTCCCTATTGACATTTATCATTAGTTCTTGTAAATTAACCTGTTCCGCCAAAATTGTTAGGTTAGATCATTATCCAATATTATAAAATGGCTACCCTCTGGGTTTTAACTGAGAACCTAACAGCAAATGGGACCATATTGAAGCAGATATTCCAAAACTTTTGAACACTAGGTAAATTTTTTTAGTCTTAAAAATATGGTATTTTTAATATAAAATAAATTTTTAAATATACTTACCTGGTAATTACATATATATATATATAGCTTAAATCCAGCGTTTCGACGCGGCACGACAAAAAATTCAATTTTGCGGTGATCGCCGCCATGACAGTAGGTGGTCATACATGAGCGCCATCTCTCATAGGTTATCAGAACCATCCCCAACATTCTTCAGAAATTCCATGCCTCCGTTTTCAGAGGGGAGGAGGGAGGGCCCTTTCATATATGTAACTACCAGGTAAGTATATTTAAAAATTTATTTTATAATAGAAATACCATTTTTAAATATGTAACTTCCCTGGTAGTTACATACTGTATATATATATAGCTAATTGAAACCATTGGTGGTGGGTCGAAAACCTTATCCCATTGGGAATTCGTATAATTATTAATAGCTACAATTAGTAGTACTAACAATCTGGTTCTAACCTGATAAGGAAGCTGGTTTCATAATGATACTGCCTCATTTCACCTGCATTCCTTAAGAGACTCAGCGATCCACTCAGGGGGCTGTAAAAGTCTCTGTGGGGCTTCCACAAGGTCCTAGACCTTAGCGTGGCTAGACCTCCACCCTTGCAAATCTGGCATAGCCATGGATACTGATTCTGACCACCTACTCCAAATTTTTTTTTTTTTTTTTAAACCAGCTTGACTTGCATCCAAGATTGACGGAAGGCTGCGACAACCTTCACAGACAACCTGTGAACAAAAGTACAAGAAAAAAGGCAAGGGTATATAATAAGTTATCCGGAAGAGGCAGTAGACCCTTCTCCAACTACGACGCCGGAGGTAAAGTACGGACCCAGGGAACAGCAATCCTCATACTGGGTCTGGACATCTTTGAGATAGCAGTCTGTGAAGATTGATTTACTTCGCCAGAAAGTAGGCTCCAAAATTGACTTGAATGACCTATTGTGTTTGTAAGCCATAGAAATTGCTACAGCTCTAACCTCGTGTGGTTTTACCTTAACCTCTTCAGCACGACCTGTCACCGGAACGTCAATATAAGCATTCCGACTTTTTTCCGTCACGCGTAAACGCACCAAAAATCAGCCAATTATCAAATATAACTATTTATCTACTAGTATAAGTGTGTGTGTATGTGTCCGTCCGTATGCATGTATATATGTATAAGTGCACATACATGTGCATGTATATACTTATGCGCAACTGTGTATGCATATATAGGTTTGGTATGTAAATGTATGTGTAAATCTACTGTATAAATGTATATATATATATGTATGTGTAAATCTACTGTATAAATGTATATATATATATGTATGTGTGTATATATGCATATTTGTATATGCGTATGCATTTTCTGTGCGAAAAAGTTGATTACCCAAAGTATTTTCCAAGTGACCACAGAGGTATACTTCTACACTCGTTTTTGTTGATGGAGTATCGCCTAGATCCCTAATATCCGAGAAAAAAAGATATATGTATGTATGTATTTATGTATGTGCACATATAACATATGTGTATGTATACATCTATCTATCTATATACCAAGGCACTTCCCCCAATTTTGGGGGGTAGCCGACACCAACAATGAAACAAAACAAAAAGGGGA
The DNA here is from genome assembly GCF_036898095.1 of Palaemon carinicauda. Classification (NCBI taxonomy): domain Eukaryota; kingdom Metazoa; phylum Arthropoda; class Malacostraca; order Decapoda; family Palaemonidae; genus Palaemon; species Palaemon carinicauda. Next base: position 273,841,121 of record NC_090725.1, read on the forward strand.
CCTCTACTCTCTATGTTCCTTCAGCCTAATCAGGGACTCAACCGAGTTCAGCTGGTACTGCTAGGGTGCCACAGCCCAACCTCCCACATTTCCACCACAGATGAAGCTTCATAATGCTGACTCCCCTACTGCTGCTACCTCCGCGGTCATCTAAGGCCCCGGAGGAAGCAGCAGGGCCTACTGGAACTGCGTCACAATCGCTCGCCATTCATTCCTATTTCTAGCACGCTCTCTTGCCTCTCTCACATCTATCCTCCTATCACCCAGAGCTTTCTTCACACCATCCATCCACCCAAACCTCGGCCTTCCTCTTGTACTTCTCCCCTCAACTCTTGCATTCATCACCTTCTTTAGCAGACAACCATTTTCCATTCTCTCAACATGGCCAAACCACCTCAACACATTCATATCCACTCTAGCCGCTAACTCATTTCTTACACCCGTTCTCTCCCTCACCACTTCGTTCCTAACCCTATCTACTCGAGATACACCAGCCATACTCCTCAGACACTTCATCTCAAACACATTCAATTTCTGTCTCTCCATCACTTTCATTCCCCACGACTCCGATCCATACATCACAGTTGGTACAATCACTTTCTCATATAGAACTCTCTTTACATTCATGCCCAACCCTCTATTTTTTACTACTCCCTTAACTGCCCCCAAAACTTTGCAACCTTCATTCACTCTCTGACGTACATCTGCTTCCACTCCACCATTTGCTGCAACAATAGACCCCAAGTACTTAAATTGATCCACCTCCTCAAGTAACTCTCCATTCAACATGACATTCAACCTTGCACCACCTTCCCTTCTCGTACATCTCATAACCTTACTCTTACCCACATTAACTCTCAACTTCCTTCTCTCACACACCCTTCCAAATTCTGTCACTAGTCGGTCAAGCTTCTCTTCTGTGTCTACAACCAGTACAGTATCATACGCAAACAACAACTGATTTACCTCCCATTCATGGTCATTCTCGCCTACCAGTTTTAATCCTCGTCCAAGCACTCGAGCATTCACCTCTCTCACCACTCCATCAACATACAAGTTAAACAACCACGGCGACATCACACATCCCTGTCTCAGCCCCACTCTCACCGGAAACCAATCACTCACTTCATTTCCTATTCTAACACATGCTTTACTACCTTTGTATAAACTTTTCACTGCTTGCAACAACCTTCCACCAACTCCATATAACCTCATCACATCCCACATTGCTTCCCTATCAACTCTATCATATGCTTTCTCCAGATCCATAAACGCAACATACACCTCCTTACCTTTTGCTAAACATTTCTCGCATATCTGCCTAACTGTAAAAATCTGATTCATACAACCCCTACCTCTTCTAAAACCACCCTGTACTTCCAAGATTGCATTCTCTGTTTTATCCTTAATCCTATTAATCAGTACTCTACCATACACTTTTCCAACTACACTCAACAAACTAATACCTCTTGAATTACAACACTCATGCACATCTCCCTTACCCTTATATAGTGGTACAATACATGCACAAACCCAATCTACTGGTACCATTGACAACACAAAACACATATTAAACAATCTCACCAACCATTCAAATACAGTCACACCCCCTTCCTTCAACATCTTAGCTTTCACACCGTCCATACCAGATGCTTTTCCTACTCTCGTTTCATCTAGTGCTCTCCTCACTTCCTCTATTGTTATCTCTCTCTCATTCTCATCTCCCATCACTGGCACCTCAACACCTGGAACAGCAGCTATATTTGCCTCCCTATTATCCTCAACATTCAGCAAACTTTCAAAATATTCCGCCCACCTTTTCCTTGCCTCCTCTCCTTTTAACAACCTTCCATTTCCATCTTTCACTGTCTCTTCAATTCTTGCGCCAGCCTTCCTTACTCTCTTCACTTCTTTCCAAAACTTCTTCTTATACATACTGTACATATATGCATACATACATAAATACAGGTATGTACATACATAGATACATACATACATACATACATATATATATATATATATACAGTATATATACTGTATATAGTATATAAAATATATATAGCAATGATAACCATTATAATAACAACAACCATTTTCCCTCACTGAAGCAAAGCTTTTTTGAGAAAGATAGAAAATATATATATATATATATATATATATATATATATATATATATATATATATATATATATATATATATATATATAATATATATATAAATAACACGTGACCATCCGCCACCTAAAGATATGAATGTTTCATCATCACTTTCATGGATATCAGTTTACATTGACGCATAATCTTCACTGTCTGAATCCTCATATCATCCTCTGGATGATATGAATCATCACTGTCCTAAATTTCTATGTCATACATTATGAAATATACACAAAAAAGGCAAAGGCACATCAGAAAACGTTCGTATGTCCGCCACCAACAACTCGCATGCATCAGCTGACGATACTGTTACGAGTAAGATGAATGCCCAGTTTTCTTTTATTCTGGAAAATCCCATTTTCTATAGTAGACGAATATAACCTCCACAGGCATTAAGAATAGGTGAAACTAATCTATCGTGGCTATTCCGAGTTTCTTTATGTCTAGGGGGGATTTATTAGAATTTTGGGACAACCGTGTGACCCATCATAATGTATATGGCAAAAATAAAGGGTCACACCTGTGAGCCATTGTGCGGAAGAGGTTAAGGATAGGGAAAACTTCTTACTCACAATTCTGGAGAGTTTCCATTATCAAATCTTTAATGAAAAAAAGCCAGGGTATTCTTTGATAAAGGATAAGAGGGCTTTTTAACTGAGCATCAGAGGCTCTCTGCTTGTCCTCTCAGGTGTTTGGATGCGTGCAGATAAAAAATTTTTAGAGCTCTCACTGGACAAAGGCCTCTCTCCTTTTCCCGTCCAATTTAAGTGAGATAGCTCTGGATGGTAAAAGATCTTGGCCAAGGTCGATAAGGATTCTCGTCTTTGGCGAGAAAGCATAGCTGAATGGAGCAAATTGCATTGTCTCCATTAAAGCCCACCTTCTTGCTGATGGCTTTTAACTCTCCTATTCTTTTGACTAGCCAATGTAATTAGGAAAAGTGTCTTTTTGGTAAGATCCTTCCAAGATGCCTTGTCCAAGGGTTTAAACCTACTTGGTTAAAAAGGCCAGGACTACATCCAGGTTCCATGAGGAGGTTGGATTGTCCTTCCTCTTAGTAGTCTCAAAAGATCTAATGAGATCTGAAAGATCCTTGTTACCTGACACACCAATGTGTCGGTTACGAAAGACGGAGGCTAGCATGCTGCTGTAACCCTTGATGGTAGGCACAGCCAGCTTCTCTTTTGTACGCAGATACAACAGAAAACTGCTATATTGGCTATAGAGGTACTGGTAGAGGAAAGTCTATTATTCCTGCACCATACTCGGATTAGTAAATCCTAATAGTGGTAATGTTCTAGGGATATCTACCAGCCACTCCATCATCTCCGCAACCCAATGTCTCATGGGCCAAAATGGAGCTATCATGGTCATGCGGACGTTGGGCGATTCCCTGAATTTTTTCAGGACTCTGTCCAGGATCTTGAATGGAGGAAAAGCGTACACGTTTAGACCTTCCCAGTTCAGAAGAAAAGCGTCCACTGCGACTACTTCCTGGTCTGGGACTGGAGAGCAAAATACCGGCAACCTCTTGGTCATTTGTGAGGCGAAGAGGTCTATTGAGGGTTGACCCCACAACATCCAAAGGCTGGTGCACACCTCGTGATGTAGGGTCCACTCTGTAGTAAGAACTTGCCTTCTTCTGCTGAGCAGATCCGTCCTGACGTTTTTCTCCCCTTCTATGAAGTGAGTAATCAAGGCTTGGTGAATGGCCATTAGCTCTTTGATGTTTATGTGCCATTTCCTCTGAGATTCTATCCACAGACCCTTGTTCGAGAATCGTATACGTCAAACAGGGACGAAATTGACCTCTCTAGTTCAGACAGACCAGACACTTGAAGCGCCCCGTGTGCGCAAACTGAACCATGTGCTGATTGCTGCGAGGGATCGTCAACCGTAGTCGGGTGACCACCTGGGGAAAGTCCTTGCGACATTTCCGGAGTGCCTTGAGCGCGATCTGAACCGATTATCATCCCCAGATAAATGATATTCTGTGAGGGTGTTAATTAAGATTTGGCCAGGTTTACCATCAGACCTAACTGTTGCGTTAAGGGCATTATCATTTGAAGAGCCTCCAGACACTTTACTTGTGATTCTGCTCTGAGTGGTCAGTCGTCCAGGTACAAAGAAGATACCTTACTCCCTTTATGTGAAGCCAGGGAGCCACGTTGGACATCACCCGGGTAAAAAACGTAGGGAGTTGTGCTCAGTCCAAAACAGAGTGCTTTGAACTGATAATGGTCTCGAGGAACACGAACCATAGAAATTTTCTGTGGTCCGGGTGTATCGAGATATGGATATACGCGTCCTGCAGATCCAAAGACACTATACAGTCTCCCTGTCTGTTGCCTGTAAGGACTGACGCTGAAGTTTCCATGGCAAATTTTACTTAGCTGACAAACTTGTACAATGAACTGACGTCCAGAACAGGTTTTCATCCCCCCACGAGCTTTTCGGAACTAGGAAAAGTCTGTTGTAAAAACCACTCCGAGGTGGTGTCCTCTACCACTTCTATGACAGATTTCGACAGCATAAGGTTCACTTGCTCTTGAAGAGCTGCTGCCTTGTTCCCTGAGTGGATTGTTGTCAACTCTAAGGGTATCAACGACATGGGAGGCATTCTCAGGAAGGGGATCTTGTATCCCTCCTTGAGGACACTGATCGTCCAGATGTCCGTACCCCTTTGGCTTCACTCTCGCCAAAAGTGGGAAAGCCTGGCTTCCACTAGAGTCTGGAGATTGCACATCTCACTTTCTTGATTCGGTTTGCTGTCTTGGGAATCTGCGAGCTTGACCTCCAGCCGGAATCCTCTGAGTTCCCCTTAAAGGGGCTCTCCCAAGAAAGGGCTGACGAGTGGGAAGAGCCTCCTTTTGTATCCTTGCTAAAATGCTAGCTGGGAGGACTTTCTTAGCAGTCCTAGAGATAAGATCTTGCGTAGCCTGTTATGCCGGAGCTGTCGACAAATCTTTCCCTAAGTCCGGAGGGAAAAGATGATTACCCAACGGAGCAAGTAAAAGTTCAGATCTCTGAACAAGGGACAAACCTAAAGATAAGAAGGAACAAAACATAGCCCTCTTTTTGAGAACTCCTGCCGTGAAAAGGGCGGAAAGTTCGATGGAGCCATCCCTCACGGCCTTATCCAGACAGGCAATCAGATGCATCTGAGCCTCGTTCTTAGGGTCTGTGGCTTCTGCGAGAGCTCCGAGAGTCCAGTCCATAAGGTTGAAGACTTCTATTGTCTAAAAAATTCCCTTCAGCAGATGGTCCATTTCAGAATTGGACCACATAACCTTCGACTTGCTCATGGCTGACCTGCGTGAGGAGTCAACAAGTCTGGAGAAGTCTCACTGGGAGGAGGCAGGAACTCCCAAACCGAGAACTTCCCCAGTCGAATACCACACACTAGATCTGGCAGCCAGTCGAGTTTGAGGAAAAGAAAAAGGAGGCCTTCCCTAGATCCTTTCTCTTGGACGTCCATTGGTTGAGAGTTGAGAAAGCTCTCTTAACCGATCTAGCCAGGACCATCTTCTTGAAGGAGGATGTTTTTCGGGGTCTGCCCTTCAAAAACTGAGAGGGCAGGCTCTGAGGTATGGGTTGAGTAAAGTCTTCTGGATACAGAGATGTTAAAACTGTCAGAAGTTTTTTAAGGTCAGCTGCCTGTAGCGAATCCTGAGATTCGTCTTCTAATTCGACTAATGGAACATCGATTCCCTGATTCGAATGGGTAGGAGACAAAACCGCGTAAAGATCCGTCCTGACGTCCTGTTAGTTAATGTCTTCCAAAAATAATTCATCTTGTCCTGAAGGAATCTCGTGTAGGATATCATCCAGTTGCGAGAAGCATCACGTTTATGTACTGTAAGCCTCGAGGGAGGGACAGGTTCCAGTGCTTCCAGCATAAGATCATCATGCTGTAAGGAAGCATCAACATCGGTAACCCCATGCAAGGGTAAATCTTGTTCGTGTGCGTCCAGCATGCGTTCAGCATGTTGTATGTCAACAGCGTGACGCGAGGGAGCGTTAGTTGTGCGTTCAGAAAATCGCGAAGGAGAGACAAAAACTTGTCTATCCTGTTGCGAGGACAAGTCCCGACTATATGCATTCAGATTGAGACTGCTGTATGTTTCCATGAGAGGTATCAGTCTACTGCATGCGTCCCGAATGCCGAGAGTCTGCCGCGAGCCGTGAGGAAGCGTTAGTATCGCGTCCAGTCAGTCACGAAGAAGAGACAACTGTTTGTCTATAGTGATGCGGGGACAAAACTTAACTGCATGCATCCAGCATATGTCCAGACTGCTGCATGCGTCCAGTTTGCCATGAGCTTCCAGACTGCTGCATGCATCCAGATTGCCGTGAGCTATCAGCATATTGCATGCATCTCATATGAGCGATAGTCGCGCGTTCCGCAGATCGCGAAGGCGAGACAACTGCTTGTCTATCTTGTTGTGTGGACAAATTTTGACTGTATGCGTCCAGCATACGTCCAGACTGACGTCTGCGTCCAGAATGACGTGAGGGAGAGACCAGACTGCCGCATGCGTCCATCTTATCGCTTGCCGCAACGCGAGCTGATCGCTACGAGGGAGCGTTGCTAAGTGTCGGAGAAATACGCTGTCCGATAATATCTTGATTAATGGAAGACCCTTTTCTTGGTCTATTGCTGTCCTTAGATTCTTTTAAACGCGATTTCTCTGCCAAAGAATCGTAAGCGTTAAACAGAGACGAAATCGACCTCTTTAATTCAGACAAATCAGATACATGATGAGCGCTGTGTGCGCTAACTGAACGATGTACTGATCGCTGCGAGATATCGTGCGATACTTCCAGCGCCTTGTGCAGGATCTGAACCGTGTACCGATCGTTGTGAGGGATCGTCAACAGTATTCGAGTGGACACCAGGGGAAAGTCCTTGTGACATTTCCCAATCTGGGGGAGGGGAAGAAGCGTGTACTGACGTAAACTGAGCACCTTCCGCCTCCGACGAACTATGAGTCTTACGTGACTGTTTCGGTGCTGACACGTTGTCTTCCTACGAAAGGAAAAACCTCCGGCGAACACCATTCACTGCAGGAGACATACGTCTCTTGAGTGGTCTTGAACGTAGTGGTTAGCGCCAACCACGTCGCGGTTTTGCGTCGTCTGACGAAGACGCATACATTTTTACGTGACATTGAACACTAGCACTTTTAATTATTTCACCTTAGATCCTAATAGACCATCCCGTTGTGAGAGATTATACTTTTTTGCCAAGGGCTAGAAAGAAAATACAATAGGTTAAATGATTAATATTAGTACTGTATTCTCAAAATTGAAATATAAAATAACGATACAAGTAATTGTGAAAGCAAAAAACGATTGTCAAGAGAATTACGTATCGTAGATTGACTGCATTGCGTCATTTTATGTGCCATTAAACACTAGCACTTAAAACTATTTCACATTAGATCATAATAGACCTGCCCGTTGCGAGAGATTATACTCTTTCGCCAAGGGCCAGAAAGAAAATACAATAGGATATATGAATAATATTAGTATTCTCAAAAGCAAAATATTAAATAATGATACAAGTATTGTGAAACAAAAACGATAGGTTATTATCTGACATCTCCCTTAGTAGTACTACGAGCGTAAAATGACTGTAAACTCGAGAAATCTCTATATCGAAAATTGACTAAGGGAAATATACTAATAGGACAAATATATACTTGAAAATAATATATTTCCCTACATTATAATCATACTTACGCTTAGTAAGTTAACATTTTAAAAATTTCTTGCAAGAAAAGAAAATAATTCACATAATGCAAGTCATACTAAGAAGATTACATCACAGGCTTGTGACCTCATCACGATGGCGGACTGAATTCCTTCAAAGTAATCAGATCTCGCTCTGCTGAGGGTTTGCAGACGTTTACCCACTCAATAAATATGGTCCTCGTGACCCAGGCCTTGCCATTAGACCTCCAAAATACCGAGAGCCTATCCTTCGTGATATTTTGTGCCTTGAAGGCACGAGGATTCTCTGAGTGGTATACCAGTAGGGGCTTAATTTTTAAATCCCCACTGGCATTTGCACAAAATGCGAGGGTAAGTCTGTCCTTCATCGGTTTATGGCAAGGAAGTTTCCTTTCTTCAGCTGTGATATATGTACGGCGTGGCATTTTCTTCCAGAAAAGGCCAGTTTCATCACAGTTAAACACTTGCTGAGGAATGTAGCCTTCTCTGGAAATTACTTTCTCAAACTTCATGAGGAATTCTTCTGCTGCTTTCTTGTCAGAACTGGCCGCCTCTCCATGCCTGACGACTGAGAGAATACCAGTTCTCTTCCTAAAACGATCAAACCATCCATGAGAAGCCTTGAACTCTTGGGGGGCTTGCTGCTATGTTCCTTCGTCTCCGCCGTCTCTCTGGGCTTCCACGAGATCGGTGAAGATGGCGCTCGCCTTGTGCGAAATTACCGATTGCGTGAGTGTATCACCAGCAATTTCCTTCTCTTTAATCCATAGAAGAAGGAGTCTCTCCATCTCGTCGTTGATTGAGGTCCTTCCACTGGCAAGGACAGTCATGCCTTTAGAAGACTTACTTACTTTAATGGCTTCCTTGTTTTTGATGATTGTACCAATTGTTGACTGGTTACAGCCATATGTACTAGCGACGGTGACGATGCGCATGCCTTCTTCGTATTTCTTTATTATCTCCAGCTTCGTTTCCATAGTAATCATCTTCTTACTTTTCCCTTTAACATCACTAGCAATCTTGGGACCCATGGCTAACGAATTAAAGTTGGAATTAAACACTAAAATGCACAAAAAATACGATATCGCAAGCACTCGCACGAGATCAAGTCTTTACAAAACGCACACGAGATTCTGAACTAAGCACGCAATTAACTAAGAGAGAGAGAGAGAGAGAGAGGCAGCATCTCTCTCAGGCATTGTGGGAGGGATTTCGGCCAATAGCGTATCGGCATCTTAGTGACGCCGACCAATAGCAGACCAGCTTCTTAGTGACGTATGCAGTAACGTATGAGCATGGTGGTAGGCGAGTGACTCACACAGTCGTACACTTAAAAACCGCCAAGTTTGAATTTTGGAATTCGATGCCGTAAGGTGGGGAAAATGTCGTAACGAGGGGACGAAAAAACATCGTATTCCACACCGTAACGTGAAAAAAACGTAAGCTGGGGATGCCGTACCCCGGGGGTCTACTGTATATACATACAGTATATATGTATGTTTGCATGTATGTAATCATACCATTAATTGGAAAGAGCAAAATAAATACTATATTGTATGAACATAATAAAATGTAACATTATAGAATCATGAATCATAAAGAAAAACTGTGTGGAATTGATCAACAGTAGCTCAGGAATGTATAAACTTGATCTGCTTATAAACAATGTAATTAAACAACTGTCATTTTCAAACTAGTTGTAATTTTTTAACTAGCAATGTACTAATTTTGATGTAATTGTATTCTTTCTTTTTTACTACTGTCGCAGAGGTGACGTTGAATCTGTTCCTAACATTCTGTACAAACTGGCCCTGAAGAGGTATGACAATACGAAAGCGCTAGGTAAAAATTTTGTTTTTCTGATCATTCCACCAGCTTAGTGACAAATACAGTATGTTACGTATATAAATACATCTTACGACAAAAATCGACGTCCAACAAGGCGTAGGAAGATATCCCGTCAGAACCCAAGAACCTCCTTTTTAAAGAATTGTCCACAATTTAGTGCCTTTATTAATAGACATGCTATTGCTAGTGTTCGAGCTTACATCAGCAATGACATGAACCAACCCCGAAACATCAAAACAAACCCATTTACTCACTGATTCCAAAAATGATTTCCTGATTGACTTAACTGGTTGTCTGGCAGCAAAAGTATAATCCAACATTCTACTATTATTACCTATTAAGCATAAAGATTGACAATGTGTGCTTGGCTTTGGAGCAGAAAGAAGTTTATGTGAAATTAATTCCTATATAATACTCCAGTCTCAATCTCCGATTGTGTTTCATGATTAGAATTCTGGAAAGCCATAGCATTAATAATAGAAGGAACTGCACCAAATTGAGATATGGAGTTTGATGATATGATTTTGACACTTATAATGTGCTAAGAAGTATCACCAATAATAACAACCCTTTTTAAGTTACTACTGCTAAGCCATTTTATTTGAATATTTCAACCTAGGATCTACTGTGGCATAGGTTATGCTAGTAGATGTGCCAGTAGTAATCTTATTGACACCTAACAATACCTTTTTATTTACAGGATTTAGGAAGAGCAGATTGCATGAACCTGGAGAACGGTTCCATTAAACAAAATTGCCAACTGTAATTTAAGTTAGTCAATCTTTTATTTAACGTCTGACCTGTGATGTTTATCAGACATATTACTGGGGCAGCAGCACCGCCTAGCAGCCTTTAAGTATGGCTCACTTGTATAAAAAATAAACCTGTTCTCAAGTCTTCATCTTTAAGTCAAGTCATCCTCCTGTTTCAGCACAACCAGCGTATCAAATATTACCTGGAAGTTCAGTCTTTAATTTCTATCACAAACTCTAGTTTAAACTAGTTTTATACATTTCATCATGAGCTACTACAGATGACCTATACATTCTGAACTTCTATGCTTAAAATTACATTGTGGACCTCTGCATGCAACACAAAAAGAATTAGGATTTTCATCCAATATCAGCCCATTAAGAGAAAATTTAGAACATTAACATACTTTAAAATCTTATCGACTGGTTCCCTAAACTCTGATTTGATTATTCACTATTTAACTATTAATACCATTACTGTATAAAAATATAAGCTGGAAATTCATTTGGAAATTGGAAAACTGGGTGTTAAACATCAGTCTCCTCCCAAATAATAATGCTCACTTACCTAAATATTATAAATATAATATTTTTAAAGTATTTTTTTTCCTAGCTATGCAAAAATGAGTCCTCTAATTAATGAAATTGGTTTAGCAGAAGCTGGAGATGGTCATTAAATCTTTGATAACGAGCAGTTATCCAGCTGGTGTGTAGCAAGGATCTCCACCTCTTTTCCAAACGAGAGAGAGCTGCATTATTTACCTTTCAACCATGGACTGAGAGGGGTGGTTGAGAAGGGAAATTGTATTAAAGGTTTGTAAAGTTAGGAAAAATACAAATTACGTAAAAATTGTGATTTGTTCCTACGAGAATACAAACCTTCGTTCTTTAATTAGGGAGCCTCACTGCTTGGTGGGTTGGAAATCCCATTATAAACCTGTTTGACCTGTACAAGAGCTAAGCAGTGACCCAAGTAACTTCCTACTTGTCAGTTTGGAATGATGTACCTGTATGATGATCAATGGGTTGGTATAAATTCCACAATCACCATCCCCCTTTTAAGGAGGGATGGGTGAGATACTTCTTTAGATATAAAGAACAGAGCTCCGAAGTGAAACTTACCAACATTAGGTCTGATCCAGCATGTTATGATTTGATTACTTAGTCCCCGAAATGGAAGGACGAAAGAATGAAGGAGAAGAGCAAGTCATCATACCATTTATTCCAGACTTACATCTAAACATTACCATAGGCAAGATGCATTGTCCTATGTGGGGCTGGTTACACAAATAATTGAGCAGCCACCACAGAACCAAGCACAAAGGTGTTTTAAGGGACTTGTGGGTATACTACCCAAGTAAAAGGCTGTGAAGATGGTCTGTCTTTTCTAGACACTTGGTTCGCTGACAGGTTTCTTTTGAAAGCTATGGTAGGGCTAATACCCCCGACTCCATGAGCTCTGGTCCTAGCTGGTACCTTGACCGTCTCCTCAGTCAAGGTGTACGCTTCACAGATCATGCCATAAAGCCAGAAACAGACCATGTTCCTTGACATCTCTTGGTCCTGCCAGTGCTACCAGAAAGTCTCTGACACTCGGGCCTGATGTGTCTAGTCCTTTTTAGATAGCAGCACACAGCTATCATAGAACAAAAAAGCCTTGCCTCTCGAACCTGGGGTCATGTGCCACTGGGTTTTGGCCACAAATTCAGGCACAAAACTGAAGGAGACCTCTTTCCACCCCATTCACCTATGCTCTTGAGGACAAGAGTCACATTCCACTCTGGGGTCCCTGAGATCCTGGGTTGGGCATGACACGAGAGAGAGAGAGAGAGAGAGAGAGAGAGAGAGAGAGAGAGAGAGAGAGAGAGAGAGAGAGAGAGAGAGATTGAATTATATTTATCTGATGACTACAGGGTAAGATTAATTGAAATAAACAAATATCTTACCTAAATTTGTTGGCCTGAGTATTTACAGTTAATGATAATCCAAGAATGCCAAAAGTATTCCTGTTTGTACAGCAAACACTGTAGCCAAGTTGTTCTTGAGTTCTCAAAAAATCAAAAGCAGGCTCATCCATTACCATCTGCAATATATAAAATGTGTTTACTAAAAAAAAATCAACATTAACCAATTTTAATTTCCATAATGTACTTGTTTTTTTTTCAGAATCTTACACATAAGGTTTTAAAAGAAAAATTACAGCACACAATAAGAAAAAAATTACCTGAATAAACTCGTGAAGAACTTCAGTCTCTTTTGTGCCAGGATCACTCTGATAGTAATTTATAACAGAACTGTTGGTGTCTGCTGGATTGAATCCATGTGCCCTGGCTGCATAACAACCATTTTGTAATTGATAAGTACGAAGCTGAAAGTAAAAAGTTTCATATAATTTTCAAGGCCATAAATATAGTAATCCTTCAACAGACCTCTTTACCTTTCAGCTATATTATCTTAATTGCTTTTTGCTAGGCTTCATTATAGATGTGATGCATCTTTATAATAATTCCCTAAACTTTAAAGCTTCAGAACTATCCATTTTGCGGTTAAAATTTTATGGGATTACTGAGACCTATGGAATATATCTTAAATGTTGATTGTAGGTTATAAAATAATGTCTTGTTACTCCTCATTATAGTAGACACATTATTAATGAATCTGATAAATTGAAGGGCTACTTCTACAATTGCATATTTCCTAATAACTTTATAGCTAATTAAGGTAGTGTGAAATTTCTTAGCAATAAACAAAAATATCTGTAGTCAAAACAATTAAGACATTGTCTTGTGTTGGGAACGCCTTATTGCTTTCGAATGCAAATTCCTTGGTTCTCTAGGTCTGTCAATAATAATCAATACCATATCATTTTTAACACAAATTGCAATAGAAAAAAAAAACCTAATTTAAAAAAATACAGTGGGTATTCAGAAGGTAGGTACACTACTGAGCTCATAACCTGATATATTCTTTGAGAATTTTTGTAAACAATTCATGTTAAGAAATAGTTAGAAAATTAGAAAAAAAAATTTAATTTCTTACTTTTCTTATTTGATGATGCAAAAGCTTGTTAATCATGAAATAAACAAGTCATCAAATATGTCTAAATCTTCCCCCCCAAAAAAAATTTTCTTTTGTATTTTATGTCTTTAAAGTAAACAAAAATATCTAAGTTGTATTATGTATCAATAGAAAAAAATCTATAAATATTAAGTTCCTTAAATAAGAACTTTCAAAAATTTGAACAAATCTGTGCAAATAATAAAAATATTTGGAATGGATTTATGAGTTTGGGCTGTATAAACTGGTGCAGGGGTCTATTAGGTCTTTCAACACCCAAGTGTAACTTGGGAAACCCTACAGTTACCCAATGAAGTAAAAGAGGTTGAAGTTCTCTTAAAAGCATTGTATTTTGTCAAAATAGAAACAGTAATTCTTCATACATTTTTAGGTTAGCTCCCTAATATTAATAGGACAAGCTGATTGAGTAGGGGTTAATGGTTAAAATAATCAAGTTGGACTTGAGAAATTTTCAACTTAAGAATCCACTCTTTGAACATAGGTTGTTCTTATGTAGGAGACATACTGTTCTGATTTATGTTGTTCATAAAAGATATTTTTTACTCATAAAGGATAACTCAGTGTTCTCCATGAAATGTAGTGCCATTGACAAACATTTAACCCTTTCACCCCCAACGCTATCTAGAACTTTCCAACCCTTAACCCCCAGGCGTTTTTTTTCCAAGCACATTTTGCAATATATTTTTTTAAAATTGCATAACAGCCTTAATTTAAGTCATAGAGAGGTCAGGTTGGTCTCATTATTTTGGAAAATGCCTGAAGTTTCTCATAAAGTTATCAAAAATATGCAAAAAAATGTAAAAAACAGTTTTTTGCCAGGACGTACCGGTACGTCCATGGGGGAAAAGGGGTGAGTTTTGTGAAACGTACCAGTGCGTCCATTAGGGGTAAAAGGGTTAACTAAGATGTGATATCATAAGAAGAAGACTTTCAATTGTATGATTAAAGAAACTAGTTAATGTCCCTGTACGAAAACGATGTCGTTATTCATGTTATCCTGGTGCTCAAGAATTTTTTTGTCACATGTATAAATATGATTCAGCTGAAAATGTAGTGATGATTCCATATATGATTATAAAATACAACACCAATTCAATGTTTTTTTAATCAACACCTACCTTTAGAATATATTACACTTGTCAAGCCGTTTAAAATTTTACAAATTTCACTAGAAAAATGAAAGTATTTTACTAAAAACTAGCCAATTAATAATAACTAGGAACAATCTTGTCTTGAAAGAATTTTTCTATATTTAAATCCCACTAACTTCCTATCTGGCAACATCTTAAATATAGCTTCACTTAATAAAGCAGCTGTTATTTAGTTTGATACTTTACTTAGAATATCAAACTGTATGCCATAGGTGAAAATAATTACATACTAATACATATGATTTCTTTTAACCCCCAAGTGTCATAATATGGTTGAGGACCCTTGAAACTTACATGTAAGTTAGCTTGTTTCAGAGAATAAAGTTTTTGTGGAAGCGATTAGGTTGACTAACATTATCTAATAATCTTACTCTACTATTAACACCAAGAAGAGTTTGTTAAATGAGAATTACCAATTTTTTTTTTTACCTCTTCAATCTCATGTCTCTCTGCAAAAGAAGAAAATAATAATCCCAGTACTGTATATCTCTGCCAAAACAATGAAAAAAAAGTTTCATAATTAAAAAGTCCAATAAATTCTTAGGACAGAGCCAGTGGATACCATTATGCCCTCATGTACATACCTCAGGAAAAGGTGACTCTATGATTCCAGATTTTTGCTTTCTATCACTGACCAATTTGTAAAGATTAGATGCCTGTTCAACAGTAGTATTTCCCTGAAATCAAATTTGAATTTTAATATAATGATGGAATACAGAATGACATATTTTGAATACAACTCTACTTGAAAAATAACTTTATTAAATATAAAACTAATTTCAACAATCATATTTTCCAGAATCTTATAATAAATGTGTTCCATAAATACAAACCTTTTATATTACTCTCACTTGGAAAGGTGTAGTTAACTGAATGAAGTGATTTTTTAAAAACCCAATTTAGTATAACTAAAGGAAGTTCAATTACAATAAAAATTCTTATTTGGGTCTGTGAAGTAAAAACCATCTTACAATCTTGTTCGTGCATGCTCAGTCAGTGCCTAGGTACATTATTATGTACAGTATTAGGTTTTAGCCTTTTCTTTTTAATCAAATGGTTTAGTTAATGATTTGCACCTGTAACTTTTCAGAGAGTAACATTAGCGTAAAATATTATCCACGTTTTCTTGACGGTATATCTTATGGGAAATGGGGAACATATATAGTACTCATCCAAGATTTACAGTATGTAGAAACATACTGGAAGTTTCTAACTAGTTTTCATCTTGTAAGAAAGATTACCTCATGTTATCTCACCCTGCTGGCTGTCTTAAGAGTTGTGACCCAGTCAACTTTTTGGGCGCATGAGCTTTCTCTCCCTCTCTCAAATGTGAAGGCATTAATGGTACATACCATTGATGGGGAATTTGGCTTTTATCCTGAAAAGTTGAATCCTTCTTACAACTAAAACTAGGGATATACCTCCAAGATCTTATTTACAAGAACTAGAGACATCTCCAAGAATAGAAGTTTTGACAAAGGAAAAACCTATTTTTGGGGAGGTGCTGTGTTGTCTCCAAGGACTTCCCTGTGAAAGGTTGGATTACGAAATCCAATATGACATGAATATCAAATAAATATTGTCTCCCCTGCTCTAGGGCCAGTCTAACATGCAAAGCACAGTATCATTGTGTACAAGGGAGGCCTTTAAGTTCAAGTTTGATAGACCTCGACACAGCACCTCAAATGCTGAAATTCGTCTGCTATGGGTGACGTCATTATTTTACAATTTGCCCACTTCCCCGCATGAGGCTAGGGAAGTAGGAGGGTCCTGGAGACCACACAGCAACTCTCCAAAAATAGGTTTTTCTTTTGTCAAAACCCCTCTCCTAGGGTTAATGTGCTGAGTGGTCTCACAGGACTCGTAGCTCCAGGGCAATAATAAGTAGACTCGTGCACCATCAAAGACAACCATCTATCACCAGGCACAACATACAAAACAAACATGTATCCATGGATAAGAAAAAACTAACAACTGTACCGGTAGTTTGACTCTTACCTTATAAGTGATGATTGAAGAATACTGATGCCCATCATTACACTTCTCCAAAAGTACCAGGCTGAGTTGGTTCTGCTCTCTGGATTACCCCTGTATGGGTCATAAATGCTTTAAGTACATTATATGAATGTTGTACTGCTTGGATTTGTTTCTGATAGAGTTCAATGAACACCCATGTCCAAACCAATCCACAAAACTGTATGTTCAGAAATTGCATATTAGCAAAGAATGCTAGTGAAGTTGCAATTTTTATAACATAATGGTTTAGGGATGGAGACAGGCTCAGCTTTCTTAATTAGGGAGGTCATCAGAATATGGACAGCACCTATTAAAAGGGACTTGTTGGTCTGAGTATTTGGAAACAAACTACCTTCTGAGGATGTAGATCCCTCTTAGTATTGTTGCAGGGTAGACACTGGACAGAGGTTACTATCTTCTGACTCTTAAGCCAAAATGTAAAGAGAATTCCATTTCTGAAGAGGCCTTTTGTTTTTGGATGAAAGAGAAGACCCATGGTCAGGATTAGAATGTGATCCAGGATTATGGTGATGAAACTCCTGGGTCTTCTGAAAGGTCACATGTTCAGCAATTCTTGCTCCCGAGACTAAAACTATTATAAAATATGGGTTTTTGCAAAAGTTCTATAAGGGAGATGGACTGTCACTTTAAGCTGTTTACTGAGGAGGCCACTGCTGTGTTTGCGGGGGGGGGGCTACCCTGGCTGACGTTCTGATGAGCATCTATTCTGATGAAACTGGAACTGAAACCAGACACCTTTAACCTTTAACCTTCACAAGTGGAGATGGTCTAAGCAAAGCAAAAGACTGGGTGATCTTATGAAACATGTCTGAGTCTAGATCCTCAGCAAAAGCACAGAGGTTCTGTCAACACCGATTCATAGTTCACAGCTTTAGCTTCTTAATCCTCAAGGAGGTGGATCAGAAAAGAAGCCAAGAAGTCCAGGGTTAGTTGGCAAGGTGACTTAAGGAAAGGGCACTCAAGATTTCCAAATAGATTGGTATTGCCTTGTGAATAAAGAACTCTCGCAGCTCATCAAATAAGTCAAATTGTGGGCTGAGAAATCCCTCTCAGAAATACTAGAGAGAAAATCCAAGTGTGAAGGTTCTGGGTCAGATAGGAAGAGGCGAAGATAATCAAATTTCCAAATCTCTTGCAGAATTGTTTTTGATAGGCACCATAGTGAGTATAGGAATGTGATATCTGATGTTCCTCAGGGTAGTGTTCTTGGCCCATTACTGTTCATACTATATACACATGACATGTGGTTTGGCCTAGAAAACAAGCTTGTTGCATATGCAGATGATGCTACTCCCTGCATCAATTCCATTTCCTGAATGTAGATTAAGGGCTACTGAATCCCTTAAAAGAGATCTAGCTAAAATTAGGGCATGGTGCAAATTGTGGAGTATGAAGTTGAATCCCAACAAAACTCAAGGTACTGTATGATTGTAAGTAGGTCAAGGACAGTGGCTCCTCAACATCTGAATCTCAGCATTGATAATTTTTCTTTAACTCTGTATGAATCTTTTAAAATTTGTGTGTGATTCTCGATGGCTAATTTACTTTTGAAAAACACATTAGGTCTGTGTCTTCTTCAATTGCACAAAAAATTGGCTTATTGAGAAAGTTTTTTAAGATTTTTGGTGATCAATCTATTCTGAAGAAGTGTTTTAATTCTTTCATTCTACCTTCTTTCAAGTATTTCTCTCCTGTCTGGTCTTCAGATGCTGATTCTCATCTTAGTTTGTTGGACAGGAACTTACAGCCTATTAAATTTCTTATTTCTGATCTAGATATTAATCTCTGGCACTGTTGTTCAATTAGTTTATTATGCATGTTGAATAAGATTTTTCATAATTCTGATCATCCTTTACATTCACATCTTCCCGGTCAGTTCCATCCTGTTCATGATAATAGGCATGCAGTTAATTATAATATTCTGGCCTTCTCCGTCATGAGGCTCAATACTGCATAGTATTCTAGAAGTTCTATTCCAGCTATGATCAAGTTGTGGAATGATCTTCCTAATCAGCTGGTTGAATAGGTTGAACTTCAAAAGAACAAACTTGTAGCAAATGGTTTTACGTTGAACAAGCTGACATAAGCCTTTTTTTTAGTTTATATATGAAATATATATCTTGATGTTACTGTTAAAATATTTCATTTTAGGTGTTCATTACTTCTGATAGTTTATTTATTTCCTAATTTCCTTTACTCACTGGGCTATTTTTCCCTGTTGGAGGGTTTGGGCTTAAAGCATCTTGCTTTTCCAATTAGGGTTGTAGCTTAGATGGTAATTATACCAATACTAATAATAATAATAATTCTTGGTCTGAGATGCTAAGAACAAGGACTGTTTGGCCAAGTGGAGCTATTAGCACAGTTATTCGGGAAAAATCCTGATGGATATTCAAAGCCTTCAAAATCAAATTCGTCAGAGGAGACAGATAGATTGATGACCATCCATTCTAATTCAGATTTAGAGCCTCTCTTGCCACTGCATGAGAATCATCATTCGGGGCTACATATATTGGACGCTTGTGGTTCTCTTTTATATGAAACAGGTTAATTTAGCAATCTGGAATTAAGTCTGGAATCTTTTAAAAATAACTCTTATCCAAGGTTCATTATATATGTAAGACTGTCTGTCTGAATAGGGCATCCCCAAATACATTGAGTGATCCCAACAGATGGAATGGCGAGAGAAACACATTTCTCTCCTGAAGGAATTTCATAATGGGAAGAGTCACTGTGTTGAGAATTCTCTAACAGGATCCCCCTTCTTCTCAGGCAATAAATAGTTGCTGTACTTGGTTGTCTATGAAAATCTTTATATGGGAGTTCCTTCTTGGAATGAACCTCCTAAATGTCAGGAAAAATGTTATTTTCATTAGTAAAATAAATTTTTGAATATACTTACCCGATGATCATGTAACTGTCAACTCCGTTGCCCGACAGAAATCTACGGTCGGGATACGCCAGCGATCGCTATCCAGGTGGGGGTGTACTCAACAGCGCCATCTGTGAGCAGGTACTCAAGTACTTCTTGTCAACAAGAACTCAATTTTCTCCTCGGTCCACTGGTTCTCTATGGGGAGGAAGGGCGGGTTCTTTAATTCATGATCATCGGGTAAGTATATTCAAAAATTTATTTTACTAATGAAAATAACATTTTTCAATATTAATCTTACCCGATGATCATGTAGCTGATTCACACCCAGGGTGGTGGGTGGAGACCAGCATACATGTTAACAAAGAAGCTAAGTATCCCGTATTTCATTTTATTAGTTATTAAAAAATAACATAAAATAAATAAGTACCTGGTAAGGAAGTCGACTTGAACCATTACTCTGCCTTTATTAAGTACGTCTTCCTTACTGAGCCTAGCGGTCCTCTTAGGATGCTGAACGACTCTTAGGTGCTGAAGTATAAAGGGCTGCAACCCATACTAAAGGACCTCATCACAACCTCTAACCTAGGCGCTTCTCAAGAAAGAATTGACCACCCGCCAAATCAACCAGGATGCGGAAGGCTTCTTAGCCGACCGTACAACCCAAAGAACAACAATAAAAAGTATTCAAGAGAAAGGTTAAAAAGGTTATGGGATTATGGGAATGTAGTGGCTGAGCCCTCACCTACTACTGCACTCGCTGCTACGAATGGTCCCAGGGTGTAGCAGTTCTCGTAAAGAGACAGGACATCTTTGAGATAGAATGATGCGAACACTGACTTGCTTCTCCAATAGGTTGCATCCATAACACTCTGCAGAGAACGGTTCTGTTTGAAGGCCACTGAAGTAGCCACAGCTCTCACTTCATGTGTCCTTACCTTCAGCAAAGCAAGGTCTTCTTCCTTCAGATGAGAATGTGCTTCTCTAATCAGAAGCCTGATGTAGTAAGAAACTGCGTTCTTAGACATTGGTAGAGAAGGCTTCTTGATAGCACACCATAAGGCTTCTGATTGTCCTCGTAATGGTTTTGACCTTCTTAGATAGTACCTAAGAGCTCTAACTGGGCAAAGTACTCTCTCCAGTTCGTTCCCCACCAAGTTGGACAGGCTTGGGATCTCGAACGACTTAGGCCAAGGACGGGAAGGAAGCTCGTTTTTAGCCAAAAAACCGAGCTGCAAGGAACATGTAGCCGTTTCAGATGTGAAACCTATGTTCCTGCTGAAGGCGTGGATCTCACTTACTCTTTTAGCTGTTGCTAAGCACACGAGGAAAAGAGTTTTTAATGTGAGGTCCTTAAAAGAGGCTGATTGGAGCGGTTCAAATCTTGATGACATAAGGAACCTTAGGACCACGTCTAGATTCCAGCCTGGAGTGGACAACCGACGTTCCTTTGAGGTCTCAAAAGACCTAAGGAGGTCCTGTAGATCTTTGTTGGTGGAAAGATCCAAGCCTCTGTGGCGGAAAACCGCTGCCAACATACTTCTGTAACCCTTGATCGTAAGAGCTGATAGGGATCTTACGTTCCTTAGATGTAACAGGAAGTCAGCAATCTGGGTTACAGTGGTACTGGTTGAGGAAACTGCATTGGCCTTGCACCAGCTTCGGAAGACTTCCCATTTAGACTGATAGACTCTGAGAGTGGATGTCCTCCTTGCTCTGGCAATCGCTCTGGCTGCCTCCTTCGAAAAGCCTCTAGCTCTTGAGAGTTTCGATAGTCTGAAGGCAGTCAGACGAAGAGCGTGGAGGTTTGGGTGTACCTTCTTTACGTGAGGTTGACACAGAAGGTCCACTCTTAGAGGAAGAGTCCTGGGAACGTCGACCAGCCATTGCAGTACCTCTGTGAACCATTCTCTCGCGGGCCAGAGGGGAGCAACCAACGTCAGCCGTGTCCCTTTGTGAGAGGCGAACTTCTGAAGTACCCTGTTGACAATCTTGAACGGCGGGAATGCATACAGGTCGAGATGGGACCAATCCAGCAGAAAGGCATCCACGTGAACTGCTGCTGGGTCTGGAATCGGAGAACAATACAACGGGAGCCTCTTGGTCATCGAGGTAGCGAACAGATCTATGGTTGGCTGACCCCACAGGGCCCAAAGTCTGCTGCAAACATTCTTGTGAAGGGTCCACTCTGTGGGGATGACCTGACCCTTCCGGCTGAGGCGATCTGCCATGACATTCATATCGCCCTGAATGAACCTCGTTACCAGCGTGAGCTTTCGATCTTTTGACCAAATGAGGAGGTCCCTTGCGATCTCGAACAACTTCCTCGAATGAGTCCCTCCCTGCTTGGAGATGTAAGCCAAGGCTGTGGTGTTGTCGGAGTTCACCTCCACCACCTTGTTTAGCTGGAGGGACTTGAAGTTTAACAAGGCCAGATGAACCGCCAACAACTCCTTGCAATTGATGTGAAGTGTCCTTTGCTCCTGATTCCATGTTCCCGAGCATTCCTGTCCGTCCAGTGTCGCACCCCAGCCCGTGTCTGATGCGTCCGAGAAGAGACGGTGGTCGGGGGTCTGAACAGCCAATGGTAGACCTTCCTTGAGAAGAATGCTGTTCTTCCACCACGTTAGAGCAGACCTCATCTCTTCGGAAACAGGAACTGAGACCGTCTCTAGCGTCATGTCCTTTATCCAGTGAGCAGCTAGATGATACTGAAGGGGGCGGAGGTGGAGTCTCCCTAACTCGATGAACAGGGCCAGCGATGAAAGTGTCCCTGTTAGACTCATCCACTGCCTGACTGAGCATCGGTTCCTTCTCAGCATGCTCTGGATGCATTCTAGGGCTTGGTTGATCCTTGGGGCCGACCGAAAAGCCCGAAAAGCTCGACTCTGAATCTCCATACCCAGGTAGACAATGGTCTGGGATGGGACGAGCTGGGACTTCTCTAAATTGACCAGGAGGCCCAGTTCCTTGGTCAGATCCATAGTCCATCTGAGATTCTCCAGACAGCGACGACTTGTGGGAGCTCTTAAAAGCCAGTCGTCTAAATAGAGGGAGGCTCTGATGTCTGCCAAGTGAAGGAATTTCGCAATATTCCTCATCAGTCTGGTAAACACAAGAGGTGCCGTGCTTAGGCCAAAGCACAGGGCTTGGAACTGGTACACAACCTTTCCAAAGACGAATCTTAGGAAAGGTTGAGAGTCTGGATGGATGGGGACGTAAAAGTATGCGTCTTTCAGGTCTAACGAGACCATCCAGTCCTCCTGCCTGACCGCTGCTAGGACCGACTTCGTCGTCTCCATCGTGAACGTCTGCTTGGTGACAAAAGCATTGAGAGCACTGACGTCCAGCACCGGTCTCCAACCTCCTGTCTTCTTGGCTACCAGGAAGAGACGGTTGTAAAAGCCCGGGGATTGATGATCCCGGACTATGACCACCGCTTCCTTTTGTAGCAAGAGCGACACCTCTTGTTGCAACGCTAGCCTCTTGTCCTTCTCCTTGTAGTAGGGAGAGAGGTTGATGGGAGATGTAGCTAGAGGGGGATTGCGGCAGAACGGAATTCTGTATCCCTCCCTTAGCCACTTCACAGACTGAGCGTCTGCACCTCTGCTCTCCCAAGCTTGCCAGAAGGTCTTGAGTCTGGCTCCTACTGCTGTCTGGAGAGGAAGGCAGTCAAAACTTGCCTTTTGCGGACTTGGAACCCTTCTTGGACTTGCCACGGTGACTGTCTGCACGGGTACCTCCTCTGCTGGAGGTTCTGCCACGAAAGGGCGGGATGAACCTAGAAGCAGGTGTGTCAACTGCTGCAGGGCGGAAGGGTCTAGGCACGGAAGGTAAGGTTTTAGCCTTACGTGCAGAAGAAGCCATCAGATCATGAGTATCCTTCTGGATAAGTGAGGCAGCCATCCCCTTAATCAACTCCTCCGGAAACAGACACTTGGAGAGAGGAGCAAACAACAACTCTGACTTCTGGCAAGGAGTGATACCAGCAGATAAGAAGGAGCAAAGATGTTCTCTCTTCTTAAGGACTCCTGATACATATGAAGCCGCAAGTTCACCAGACCCATCCCGAATTGCCTTGTCCATGCTAGACATGATCAGCATGGCCGAGTCCTTATCTGAAGGGGAAGTCTTCCTGCTTAAGGCTCCCAAACACCAATCGAGGAAGTTGAATATCTCGAAGGCACGGAAGACTCCCTTCAACAGATGATCTAAATCGGAAAAGGACCAGCAGATCTTCGAACGTCTCATAGCCAACCTGCGGGGAGAGTCAACCAGACTTGAGAAGTCGGCCTGGGCAGAGGCAGGAACCCCCAAGCCGGGTTCCTCTCCCGTGGCATACCAGACGCTTGACTTAGAAGCCAGCTTGGGAGGAGGAAAGACAAAAGAGGTCCTTCCCAGTTGCTTCTTGGAATGCAACCAGTCCCCCATAACCCTCAAAGCTCTCCTAGATGATCTGGCGAGAACAAGCTTGGTGAAGGCAGGCGCAGCAGACTGCATGCCCAGAGCAAACTCGGAGGGAGGAGAACGAGGGGTTGCAGACACAAAATGCTCAGGATACAAGTCCCTGAACAAGGCAAGGACTTTGCGAAAGTCTAAGGAGGGTGGCGAAGACTTGTGCCCTTCAATATCAGAGTGAGGTTCATCCAGATGTGCAGCTTCATCATCCGATACATCATCATCCGAAAGTTGAGTTGTGAGTGGCAAAGGCAGAGCAGCAAGCTGAACGGCTGAATCCGGCAGAACGGGTGCATGCGTACCTGCGGATCCAACATCATGCCTCTGCTGGTCGGTCTGCGAGCTGGCAACAACAAAAGCAGAGGGCTGGTGTGTGGGCGGGGCTGCGGTGGGCTGAGGAGCATGCGGTATGGTATGCAGAGCATGCTGTAAGGTATGCGGCTCATGCTGCATGGTATGCGGAGCATGCTGTAAGGTATGCAGAGCATGCTGCATGGGCTGAGGAGAATGCCGCATAGTGCTGGAACCCGGCAACTCCTGATGCGGCAGCTCACGCAGGTTAGCAGATGGTGCAGCAAGAACATGCGTCTGGCAGGGAGGACTGCGCATCGGTGGAGGAGCTCTCACAGGTGGAGTGTGGGAGCAGGCAGCCACAGTATCTGCTGAGCGCACAACCTCTGCGGGTTGTAGGTTAACAGAAGAGGTGTTAACTTTCTCGGCATGATACTCCTGCATGAATGCCGCAAGCTGAGACTGCATAGTCTGCAGCATGGACCACTTAGGGTCTACTGTGGTTGGAGCAACAACAGACGGAGCAGTAGCCTGTTGAGGGACCACTCTACCTCTCTTGGGAGGTGTGCAGTCATCAGATGACTGCGGCGAGTCCGAACTGACCCAGTGGCTACACCTGGGCCGTTGGACTAGCTCGGAAGGGACCTTACGTTTGAGCGGTCGTGAGACCTTGGTCCACCGTTTCCTCCTGGAAACTTCTTCCACAGACGAGGAATGTAAGGGCTCATTCATCTGTATGTGGATGGGACGATCCTTAACAGATACGTCCGCAACCACTGAGGATACATCCGTGCGCCGATCAAGGCCTGCCGAACCCTTTGGTCCTTCGACATTGCTTCTCCCCTGGGCTTGGGAGCTTGCAAGAGGTCCCGGACTGGGAGGACGACTGGCACGCACAGATGTACCCTCATGCGCAACACTGACACTGACACTATGCACATCACTAGCACTAACACTTCCCACTGCACTCTTCGCTTTCAGCTCTCTGACATCTGCCAAGAGCTGATTACGGTCACTAACCAACGACTCCACCTTCTCACCGAGAGCCTGAATGGCACGCAACATATCAGCCATTGCAGGCTGAGCACTCGTAGCAGGTTCGGGAGTCACCACCACAGGGGAAGGAAAAGGTTGAGGGGCATGGGGAGAGGAAAAATCCACAGAGCGGGAAGAACTCCTCCTATCTCTCTCCTTCTCTAACCTACGTGCATATCTAAGGAATTCGTTAAAATCGAATTCCGAAAGCCCAGCACATTCCCCACATCGATCTTCCAATTGACAGGATTTACCCCTACAATTGGAACATATGGTGTGAGGATCTATAGAGGCCTTCGGAAGACGCCTAGTACAAGTCCTAACACTACACTGCCTGTATTTAGGAACTTGGGACTGGTCAGACATCTTGAATTTAGAAGTAGTCAAGGGGGAATTCCAAAATTAAGCAAAGTTCGTTAACCAATAAATAAAATTAATTCCAAAAGCTTGCTAAGCTAAGGATAAAGCTTCCTGAACAGCAAAGGCTAAACTTTAGAGCAAATACATCACCAAATCGTGAACAAAAACTCCAAAATCAACAGCGTATCCAAGTAGGTCTTGCCGGCGGCACGACAGAGGAAAAATTGAGTTCTTGTTGGCAAGAAGTACTTGAGTACCTGCTCACAGATGGCGCTGTTGAGTACACCCCCACCTGGATAGCGATCGCTGGCGTATCCCGACCGTAGATTTCTGTCGGGCAACGGAGTTGACAGCTACATGATCATCGGGTAAGATTAATATTGAAAACTGCCATTACCTCCTAAATGTCAGGAAAATTGCCATTACCTCCTAAATGTCAGGAAAACTACCATTAGTTCCAACACATGTAAATGCTGTAAACTAAGGGTACCATTTCCCAAACACATAAGTTTCCTCTGAGTGACCTCCCCAATCTGAGGTCCATAGCCTGAGAATTCATTTACAATAGCTGAACAATTGAGCTTGAAGGTTTTAAAACTCCTTTTCCATACCTAAATGAGATCTTTTAAACTGTTCTTTAACACTGTGTTGACTATTGAGGCAAAATGAAGGCAGCCCATAATCTTCTTAGTTGTTGCCTGGTGGAGAAGTGGTTTGTCTTCTCTAGTTGCTGCCTGGTGGAGAAGTAGTTAGAAAAAAAGAATCTTACCTTGCTTAGGATTCTTTGCCAAGATACTTTAGTTAGACTGAAGAGTGGCTTTCACCATATTCCATTGAAAACCTAGCCACTGAAATATCCTTCTTGGTATTACTCTTGATTTTACAAAGGTGGCCAGGAAACCTAGATTCCAAAGAACATGCAATACTTGATTTGTGTATTTGAGGCATAATTCTCCCATCTCCCCAAATCAGCCATTCATCTAAATAAGCTATGACCAAAATTCCCTTCAATCGCAAAAATTTGACTACTGACTACCTTTCCTAGCTTTGTGTACAATCTTGGGGCAACAACAAAGTCAAACGGCATTCCTGTTAACCTATATAACCCCCTCCCGAAACCCTAAGGAAGGTTGGAAGTGGAGAGTAATATGGATGCGCCAAAAAGTTTCTTTTAGATCTATAGTACAGGGCCCAGCCCCTTGGTGTATAAAGTACATAAAATTATATGCTCATCATCCTTATTGGAATCTGGAGAAAATTCTGTAGCCAGCCTGGCTCCCACATAGGACAGGAAATATCTTGTCTATGGTGAGATGTAAGTCTGGAATAAAATGGTAGTATGACTGGCTCTTCATTTCTTTTTTGTCCCCTCTCTCAGGACAAAGCATTTGACACATTACATGCTGGATCTGACTTAATTCTGGTAAACTACCATTTTGGGTTCCCTTTTTTTAAATCCCAAGGCAGTATCTCCCCCATCCGCCCTAAACTGGGGATGGATGGTGGAATTTATATTATTCTGAACTAATTTCCTCAGTTGACTATGTAAAATTCACATTGGACAGGCCAGATCCCACCAGTCTTCTCATCCCCATGAAGAACATACAGGAGGTTGCTGGAGTCCTCGCCTTTGCTCCTGTATGGGACCAGGCAGACTGACATTTACATGCGAGGAAAAGAACCAACCAGTTTGGTTCTATTGGGATTTATGATCCATTAAGCAGCAAGTTTCCCCGTTTAAAGGACGATGGTTTGTATTTCAGAAAGGAACAAATCATATATTTTTAAACTATCTTGTATTTTTCCTAGCTATACAAACACCTAGTTACTTATGCTAAACTTCCCTATTCACCCACGCTCAAAGTGAGGCTCTTCCGACCAAAGGGGGTGGGACTATTCACCACCTGTCGTTTAACTACCTCGTTAAATGATTTCAACGGCTATCCACCTCATGCTAAAAACATTTTTCTATTTAACTCATGTTTGTATAGCTAAGAAAAATACAAATTACTTGCAATATTTTTCCATAAGTATTTAAATTTTTATTTGCTTCCTGACAGCCACTAAGTTTAAGCAAAAGTTGGTCACTTGAAATGCAATCTAAATATATAATAATTACATTTCAAATCATCCAAAGTTGTTAACAATAAACAGTTGCAAATGATCACGTTTTTAAAGCCTAGACACATGTATCTTTGCTGAAATTGTTCACTCTAACATATTCCTCTTGTCAAAAAAAATTTCCACTGAGAACAAATTGGATTTATATTATCTCTGAAAGATAAACTACTTGACTATTATCCAGAAGCTTTATTTCAATAAGGAATGTCCACTATTACTATTACTGACTGCTCCTCTGCCTCTAGAAGTTGGAGCATATTATCTCCTTTCTTTGACTTTTTATCTTTAAAGCTTAAATAAGACATATGGGAAAGCAAATAATTTTCCATAAGATATCAGCTAATATCATGATAAATAAAGAAAAATCTAACATACAATTTCTAAAATCAATGAAGGAGTTATAGGCTATATATTTACTTGATAAAATAATTACCAACTAACCTGGACCAATACTCTAAAGTGGCATGTTGGAAACAGCACAGAAGCGAATTCTTCCAAAAGATCTTTGCTAGTCACTGTCCTTACTTCTTTTAATTTTTCCTGAGCTGTCCAGTGAACATCTTGCAATATCGATAGACGCATATCACTGAAAAAAATTATATTAAAAATACACAACTATAATGTTTGAAAAATAATTTGACCAGAACATCAAGCTGTAAAGCTTACAAAGCATTATGAATGAACTTACATAACTAATTAAATATGCCATGTAATTGACTTCACTAGTCAGGTCTCTGCTAGGCAAGAATATCACTATGGCTGTGGGAGTGACTTGTATAAGGAATAAATTTCTTGGTAAAATGTAATAACTAAAACAATGTAAACATATGACTTAATGGTGCTGATTTTTTAACCATTTAAAAATTTTTTATATCTATCTTAGCAGCAATTCATGGCACAAGGCTAGACTATCTTTAAAAAATTGTGGTAAACTTTTTATTGTGATATAAATAGCAAGCATATTCCATAGATTTTCTTTATAATACCTTGTGTGTGGAATAAAAAATCCAGAACAATGTTTTTTTCAATATCAACAATTATACAATCTTTTTCAAGATTTTGTTTTGAAGAGAATGCTGTAATTAAATATTTTAGAAAACACAAAGCTATTGCAAGTACTAATCAATGATTTATGTTGCTAAATCCACCATATTGGAATTCAGTAAAAAATTCATGTTCATTCATATCAACTGTACCAACCGTGTGTCACACAATTGTACATAATTCCTTTTGTATATAATATGCTTGTATCTTCGCTCTTCCCTCGCACTCAAACGAACATGAAAATTCATGTCTGCTGTTTTGCTCTGAACATTGTCTGTCTCTCGAACATGTTATGTCCTGTTGCCTTGAGGTTTTGTATATAAAGAAGAGTGTTCCTTAATATATAACTCAGTTGATTGCATCCTGCCTTTGATCACACACCCTTACTCGGCGCCGTCACATTAGTGACCCCGGAGTGACTCGCTCCTCCCCCCCCCCCTCCACTTCTCGCCGTTACTATGACGCCGTCAACGCATACCTTCTGCAGCAGTACTCGCCGTCGCCAGCCGCCCGTATAGCAACGCCTTTTCAGCTCTCTCAACAACCGTTGGGGGACCAAAGGGCTTCGCTCACCCTCGGGAAAATGACCAGTATTACTCGCCTGCAACCTGCCGAAGACAGCTCTCCTCGTGAGGTGAACCTACTTCGTGCCCCTATGGACAGGCACTTCATGACCTTCAAAACCTCCATCAACGCCTCCACTTGTGACGAAGAGGACACCTATTCAACTTCAACCGAAGTTGACGTGAATGCTGTAGGAAATACACGCCTATGACTGCCGTAGGACATACACGCCTATGAACGCCGTAGGCCTATGAATGCCGTAGGACACGCCTATGAATGCCGTAGGACACACTCGCCTATGAATGCCGTAGGACACGCCTATGAATGCCGTAGGACACACTCGCCTACCCCGTGACGAGCCGGAGGGCAACAAAGCCACCCCTCCTCCACCACTCGCTCGCACCCCAACCATCGACTTCTACAGCCACTCACTGCTGCTGCTCGGCGCAGTTTTTACCACTACCTCTCCAGATTCAGGGCACCTATTTAACATGTTCAGTATGTCATTTTTAGAGGGGGAGCCATGTACCAACCGTGTGTCACACAATTGTACATAATTCCTTTTGTATATAATATGCTTGTATCTTCGCTCTTCCCTCGCACTCAAACGAACATGAAAATTCATGTCTGCTGTTTTGCTCTGAACATTGTCTGTCTCTCGAACATGTTATGTCCTGTTGCCTTGAGGTTTTGTATATAAAGAAGAGTGTTCCTTAATATATAATTCAGTCGTTTCCAATCTGCTTTTGAGTTCACACCTTCTCCCTCGGCTCCGTCACACAACCCATTAATATAAGATGTCAAAACTGGTCATACATTATCTTCTATCCAATAATTTAAAATTAAAAACAAGTGTTTTCATTCCCTCTGTCTTTCTCAAATCATGTTATGTAACTCAGCAACATAAAAGAAGATCTTTATTTCAAACTGTTAGTGATATTTTTCAGTAAATTCATGTAGATACAAGTCCACTTTCATCTTATTTCATCTAAGGAATCTGACAAAAAATATCTAGACGGTCTTGCTGAGACCGGTGGTTACCTCAAATACCATTATGTCAGGACTGGTGGAGTTTATATTTCTCCATGCCCTTAATCTATTTTTTTCTTGCTGTAATACCTAAAACACATTCATGAATAACTTGAGCTCCAACTGAAGTGAGTAACCTGGCAAATGAGCCATATTCTTATAATGAATGCTCACTATTTTTTTTACTTCTCCTTGTCCCATTAGACATGAATATACCTCAGAGAATTCTGACACAGCAAGTGCTCTGAATAATGCCTATAGAAAGCTACTGGTCTTCATATCACAGAGAACTAATAATGGAGATAATGCTTCTATGTTTGCATACAGCCACCTTCTATTTTGTTGAGACAGTCGATAGGCATGTTTTTGGGTATCTTATTTCATGATATCATAACTTTCATCAATTTTCACGTTAAGTACAGTTGATTACCTTCCAAATTTGTTATCCACTATTTCTAGCAATAGTCTTAACATAGTAATGGTAGCAAATCTATTCTTTTCAATCATTTTTGTGTGAATAACAAAAATAAAAAGAAAACGGAAAAAACCAAAGATGAAATATTATACAATAATTTTCTACTGAATTTTCTAAACTAAAATGCTTGTAATTTATGATGCAGGAAGGAATCTGTATTATTGAAAGGAAATAGGCTGAAAATAATTAGATAAAAACAATGAAAGGAAGAAGAATAAATTAAAAGAATAAATTAATTTTTAACTGAATTTTCTAAACTAAAATGCTTGTAATTTATTATGCAATCAGTATTATCAAAAGGAAATAGGCTGAAAGTAGTTAGATAAAAATGAAAGGAAGACGAATAAATTAAAAGGATTACTGTATAAATTTAAATTTAATGCACAGTAATGAGAGGGTGGGGGAAGTCATATCAAAGTAAAAATTAAACACAACTAAATCATATATAACATTAAACTTAATAATAGAACTGAATAGGTAAATTTAAAGTATTTGGAATTTTGATGAGAATAGGATGAAATCCAGAAGTTTTCTATTTATTGTTACGGAGATGATTTAGGAGTTTATTAAGGAAAGAATGGTATAATAGGAGTTTATATAGTATTTAACTGTACAATTACTGTAATAAAACCTACAGTACAATTCGTGGACTATTTGAAAATTATGTGCAGTAGTGCATCATTTATAGTGTTAGGGGACTGAATGTGTGCAGTGGTTAGTTGGTTAGAGAAGCTAAAGTTCATTGACCACAGGGCATCAGTATTATGCACTTTTTCGCTCTTTGCGGGTGTCTCCGTTACCTAACCTCCTGAGATAACAGAGGGCTGACTGTACACGGACAGTTGAGATACTACCACTAGAGAATTAGAGAATTATGGGGTCCTTTGACTGGCCAGAAAGTAATACATTGGATCCTTCTCTTAGGTTACGGCTCATTTTCCCTTTGCCTACACACACCGAATATTCTGATAATTCTTTTTCACCAAAAGGGTTACTGCACTGTAATTATTCAGTGGCCACTTTCCTCTTGGTAAGGGTAGAAGGGACTCTATAGATTTTATAAGCAGCTCTTCTAGGAGGACACCCCAAAATCAAACCATTGTTCTCTAGTCTTCTGGGTATTGCCATAGCCTCTGTACCATAGTCTTCCACTGTCTTAGGTTAAAGTTCTCTTGCTTGAGGGTACACTCTGGCACACTACGCTATCTTATTTCTCTTTCTCTTGTTTTGTTAAAATCTTTATAGTTTATATAGGAGATATTTATTTTGATGTTACTGTTCTTAAAATATTCTATTTTTCCTTGTTTCCTTTCCTCACTGGACTATTTTCCCTGTTGGAGCCTCTGGACTTATAGTATTCTGCTCTTTTAACTAGGGTTGTAGCTTAGCAATTAATAATAATAATAATAATAATAATAATAATAATAATAAGAATAATAATAATATCATACCTGTAATGTAATGTACGCCTTCAAGAAGGATCGAAATGGTGTCAACAGAAATGACATGTGTTTCTTTATATTTGATATACAGAAATACCTCGACATGAGTACTGCAATATATAAGCCAGCCTCCAGGCAAAATTTTGCATTGAGATACGAGCACGATTACAGATGCTGATGCTAAATGGCCGAGCATTTGGAAGCGCTCCAACCCCACATTACTCGTTTAGTTCATATGGTCATCGACTTCTGTACACATCTCCCATGTTGTGTCTGCATTATTTACATGATTTTCACTGTACAGTATTTGTGAAGATTCTTTATAATAAGTGATAGGTCATAAGAAAGCGAAAGGTAAGGTTGGCAGTGAGAAGAAAAAACGCATGATAACAATAAAGATCAAGGATGAAATTCTCAAGAAAAATGAGTGTGATGTTCGCGTGAGTTGGCACACCATTACATATGAACATCAACAATATGTACAATCCTCTAACACAAGGATCCTATCAAGAGCACAAAGGCTTCCAAAGGCATAACCATCTAACTTAATGACTAATATAAATGACGAGATGGAGAAGCTTCTGTTGCTGTGGAGTAAGGAAAATCAGCTGGCAGGAGATATCATTACTAAAACAATAATCTGTGAGAAAACCAGCACAATCTACAAAGAGGGTGGGAAGACATCAACGCTAGGGTTCGTTTAAAGCTAGTCGTGGATGGTTCTATAATTCTAATAAGCAACTGGGATCCGAGTAAGGCATTTGGAAGCTGCAAGCTCAGATGTGAAAGCTGCGGAGTACGTTGAATGTTTTTATATCATCACTTATTGTTGCGGAAGGTTACATCTACCAACAAATCTTCAACTGAAATGAAACGGGCCTTTTTGGAAAAAGATGCCACAGAGGACATTCATCACGGCTGAAGAGAAGAAACTACCAGGCCTTAAACCCATGAAGGATAGATTGACTCTAGTCTTATATGCTAATGCTTGCAGTGACTTCAAGATCAAGCCACTGGTGGAGTATCATTTTGAGATCCTACAAACTTTCAAGTCACAAGATCTTGAAAGAAAAACTTCAAGTGATATGGCAAGCTAACACAAAGGCATGGGTTACCAGGCATTGTTTTACGTAACAGGTAAATCTGGCCTTTGGTCTGGCAGTCAAGAAATATTTGTTGGAAAAAAAATCTGCCATCAAAATGTCTTCTCATCCTAGATAATGTCCCAGAGCCCCCTCTAGGTCTTGAAGATGACACTCTTGATGAATTTTATTTCATTAAGGTCCTCATCTCCCACCCCCCAACCACGCCACTCCTCCAGACCATGGACCAACAGGTCATTTCTAATTACATAAAGCTGTACACAAAGTATTTATTCAAAAAATGCTTTCATGTCGAATATAACAACAACCTTACCCTTCGTGAATTATGGAAGGACCATTTCAACATTATTGTAAACATGGTAGGGGATAATGTCAAGAACCTTAAATTCAGCATGGATAAAATTGTGACCAGATTCTGTAGCTGAAAGGGATTTTGAAGGGTTCATCCACAGCCTGAGCCCAAGACCATTGTGTTGGAAAAGATTGTGTCTATACAAAAGTCCATGAGGGTGGAGGCACAGTAGATAAGGCAAATATCTATGACCTTGTCAAAGAGTATCAAGAACAACTCATGAATGAGAAGTTGATTGTTCAACAGATGATGCAACATTCAGAGGTATTTCAAGAGATCAGTTGCGAGGAGGAGGTCAAACCAAAGGAATTTATTTCTTCAAGGAAGATTAAGGAAGTGTTGACTAAGTGAAAGAATATTTCTGATTTTATAGAAAAGAAATATCCCCATAAAATGTCTACTAGTTGTGCTTCAGCTCTTTTTTAATGACACTTGCCAGAATCATTTCAGCAACATTTTGAAAGGGAGGCAGAAAAAACCTCCTTAAATAATATGTTTTTAAAAGGCTTGCAGCAAGTGAAATTGAAAGCAAAAGGGATTCAAAAAGAGCTAAGACAAGTGAAAAACAATAAAAGTGCATGTCAAAAAAGGAAAACAAGTAGATAAGAATTTTTTTTTCTTAAATTAAGCTAAGTTCAGTTATGTTAACTTTAAGTTTGAGTGTTACGCTATGTGTAAGAAACAAGTGTTAAATACGGTACTATCCAATTCTCTCTCCATACCTTCCTTCCTCCCTTCTCCACACACACCCCGCCGTTAGCCGCTATCATCTGTCTCGAAGGTAAGAGCTCCATAATAAAGCCACATTATTGCATATCCAGTAATCATTTATATCATTTTGTGAGTGTATGTAAAGTATGTTCATACTGTGCAGTACAGTATAGCAATTAAAAACTTTTTTTTTCCATTTTATTACATTGATTTGTGTGTTTTTAGAGGGCCGGAACAGTTTAAATTTTTTTCAGTAATTTTATATGGGAAAAATTGAATTGATACAAGAAAATTGACTTAGAGCTCGGTCAAGGAACAAATTATACTTGCATGTTGAGGTATTACTGTTCTGTGTATATATACTACTTCATACAGTATCATATACTGGTAATAGAATTTTTTTGTTTTTTTTTTTAACCCATTTTTCATCATTATTGTGTAGAGACAATTATAAGCTAGTGCAAACCAGCGTCATGTGGGTCTGATTTTTGTATCTAGTTTAGGGAGGAGCAACGTAAAGTCAGAAATGAAGTAAGATGAAATGACATAAAGAGGGGTGTTACTGTATGCTATGTGAGATATAAATATACATTATATTAATTCATTCAGTAAAGAAATGCTGTCACTACCTGAAGACCAAAATGATAACTTGCAATCTGTTAGATGCAAAATTGTAAAAGCATAAGCAGTAAAAGAAAATACTTACAAAAATTTTCAGAAATGATTTCAATTAAGGTGAGGAAAACCTACCATTACTATCAACTTATCTATTTGAAGTAATACTGCAATTTGACTATTCTTATTCACCTTATAAGAAGAGCAAATAAAACTGATATAATTAAAATAGAATTAATGGAATAAAATGAAAATTGTAAGTAATGTAAAGTAATCCTGAAAGGTTCCTGAAACCTGAGAATGACTAGCAGCCACTAGACAAAAAGTAACTCAGTCATATATAAGACAGACGATATAACCTCATCTGCCATGGACAGACCACCAAAAGAATATAGCTGGAAACAATCTTCTTACAATGATAATTATTTTAACTTACTTTTGCAGATTTGCTGGTTTGAGAATATAATTATGATAAGACTTCATTTGTTGCATTCTTATTTCCTGAAAAGTTTTTTCATCCAAATAATCCTCAAACTTCTCCATGTGATGAAGTACTAAATCAACAAGTTCCTGAAAATAAACATTTATTCAAATCAATATATCAAAAGAAGAGGAAACTTCTTACCTATCCTGAATAACATACAACCTAAACATCATTGAGCAGATTTCATGAAGTAATTTACTTTCTGACCATGTGACTAAGAAAAACGAGAATAGCTACAGTACTACGTATTAATTTACAGTATGCCATATATATAATGAATATCTTTTTTTATTCTACAGTACTTATGTAACCTGACAAAAATGATAAATACAGCAGGTATACACATGAAATATGTTTGCAAATTTAAGAAAAAGATCTAATCAACTCACATGCAGTTTCTGGTTAAAACCATTAGTTTTGATAACAATGCCTCTCTCTGTGGCAGATATTGAGTAACTATATTGTGCCATACTTGCTGGATAAGCATCCTCCATGATGTGTTGACGGATGAGATTCAAATACAGGTCGACCAATGCAGCCCTGAGAAATTAAAACATAAATGACTATAAACATGAAATATATCAAGGTTATACATTATATTATGTGATACAATAAGTTAACAAGTATCACATTCAACACAGAGGCCGCAATTAACCTTTTCAATCACACCTAACCAAAATATTTGTCACTCAAGACAGACTAATTATCGGGATATCTTACTCAACTATTAACTACTCTTCTTTTCACTATCAGTCTCACTGTATAGCAGGGCTAGCTTCTAGAGTCAATTTTTTTTATTTATTTTAATTCCTTGTATCTTTATTCCCCCGTCCCATCTCACCTATATCCCTCCTCACCACATCCCTTCATATGATATTTTACTTAACTCATTTTAGGAAAAAACTTTAAGAGATGGGAATTTACATCTTTTCTATAAGTGAATAAATTCCATAAGCATAAATAATAAAAGAAAGTGAAAACAAAATTAAAATTATTGGACACAAAATACTGTACATCCAATGGCACTGAAGGGAATAGATATCTCCAGATGTAGAAAAGGAGTACAATTTAATCATAAAAGAAACCCTCTCTGGTACAACTCAGGAACATAAATGGTGGTCTACCCTTAAATCTGCACTCTTTGGTGTAGATGCAACAGTTCCTCCTTTACTTAAACCAGATGGCTCAGTCACTCACTGTCCAAAGGAAAAGGCAACCCTTTTGGCTGATGTTTTTTACAGTAAACAGAGTGATGAAAAACTTGAACTTCCTCATTCCTGTTTTCCTGAGGCTAAACTAACTAGTTTAGCTTTTCGATCTCGTGAGATTAAAGCTCTGTTGATGGACCTTGATGCTTATGGAGGTGTAGACCCAAATGGTATTTTTCCTTTGTTTTTTATAAAGACAGCAGATTTCTTAGCTCCAAAGTTATCTGTTATTTTGCGTAAGTTAGCAAGAAGAGGAGCTTTTAGCACTAGTTGGAGAATTGGTAATGTTACTCCTCTATGTAAATGTGTTTGTGGTAGCTCAAGTCCCACTGATTACCGCCCAATTTCCATAACTCCCATATTATCTAAAGTTTTTGAACGTCTTCTGGCAAAATGTCATAATAGGTTTGCTGAAGGTAATCATCTATTCCCTAGTTTGCAATTTGGTTTTCGTAAAGGCCTTGGAGCATGTGATGCCCTTCTTACAATCTCCGATGCAGTACAGAAATCCCTTGATTGTGGTCGGGAAGTTCGTATGATTGGCCTTGATTTTAGTGCTGCCTTTGACCGTGTTAATCATGAGGCCCTTGTTTTCAAACTGAAACAGTTGGGAGCGGGTGGGTCGTTTCTTAGCATTATTATTGATTTTTTAAGTAGTTGATCTCAAAGAGTAGTTATTGATGGGCAACATAGTGAGTATAGGAATGTGATATCCGGTGTTCCACAGGGTAGTGTTCTTGGCTCATTACTTTTCATACTATATACACATGACATGTGGTTTGGCCTAGATAATAAGCTTGTTGCATATGCAGATGATGCTACTCTCTTTGCATCAATTCCATTCCCTTAATAGTGATTTA
This sequence comes from Palaemon carinicauda, assembly GCF_036898095.1. Taxonomy (NCBI): domain Eukaryota; kingdom Metazoa; phylum Arthropoda; class Malacostraca; order Decapoda; family Palaemonidae; genus Palaemon; species Palaemon carinicauda. The sequence continues at coordinate 273,878,904 of NC_090725.1, forward strand.
GCTAAAATTAGTGCATGGTGCAAATTATGGGGTATGAAGTTGAATCTTAACAAAACTCAAAGTATGATTGTAAGTAGGTCAAGGACGGTGGCTCCTCAACATCCGGATCTCAGTATTGATAATGTTTCTTTAAATTTGTATGACTCAAAATTTTAGGTGTGATTCTCGACAGCAAATTTACTTTTGAGAAACATATAAGGTCTGTGTCTTCTTCAATTGCACAAAAAATTGGCTTATTGAGAAAGTCTTTTAAGATATTCGGTGATCAATCTATTCTGAAGAAGTGTTTTAATTCTTTTATTCTACCTTGTTTTGAGTATTGTTCTCCTGTCTGGTCTTCAGCTGCTGATTCTCATCTTAATTTGTTGGACAGAAACTTAAGGTCTATTAAATTTCTTATTCCTGATCTAGATATTAATATCTGGCACCGTCGTTCAATTAGTTCATTATGCATGTTGCATAAGATTTTTCATAACTCTGACCATCCTTTACATTCAGATCTCCCTGGACAATTCTATCCTGTTCGTAATACTAGGCAGGCAGTTAATTCTAATAGCCAGGACTTCTCCATCATAAGACTCAATACTACGCAGTACTCTAGAAGTTTTATTCCAGCTGTTACCAAGTTGTGGAATGATCTTCCTAATCGGGTTGTTGAATCAGTAGAACTTCAAAAGTTCAAAGTTGGAGCAAATGCTTTTTTGTTGACCAGACGACATGAGTCTTTTTATAGTTTATATACGACATATTTGTTTTTGACGTTGTTAATAGTTTATATATGACATATCTCTTTTGACATTACTTTTTTTAGAATGATTTATTGTTAATTTGTTCTCTTCAGTTATCTATTTCCTTATTTCCTTTCCTCACTGGGCTATTTTTTCCTATTGGAGCCCCTGGGCTTATAGCATCTTGCTTTTCCAATTAGGGTTGTAGCTTCGATAGTAATAATAATAATAACAATAATAAAAGGTTTAACCATATACTGTACAATAGGTGGTCCTTGGGCTATGACAGACACACATTCATATGCCAAATTCAATGTCAGTCGGACCACATCTAAATACAATACTGAAGTTACCCCCTTTTTAATAAAGTATAGTAAAGTCATAAAGGACATAAAACACACTTTATGACATGGAAACATACTGTAACCAAGACTAAAAAAGCATGAAGGCCATTGTTGTATTGGAAAGATATAAACACCTTTAATAACATGTAACATCTTCATTAAACAAAATTTACATTTAAACAGAATCTTTTAAAAATTAATCATTTCAATATTCATCCATCGTGCTTTAAGCTTTGAAAGTGCAGATTTGGTTGACAAACAAAAAAATTACAGGATTAGTAATGGATTTGTAAAACTAGCTTTCCAATATATCAGAAATTACTGGTGAGCACCATGATAGAAAAACTCATTATTGCTTTGTCCCCACTATATGTGGAGAAGAAGGAAGGATCAAGTTAATGTTGGTGAAATGTTGAAATAATGAATTCTACTCTGAAATTATTAAATTTTTAAAGTAATTTGTATTTTTCCTAACTATACAAACCTGAGTCCTTTAAGAGGAATAAGATTTCAATTAAGTTACTGCTAGGTGGTGAGGAAGCCCTAGCCACCTGACAAGCCATTAAACCCTGACTTTGACCTTCAAACTAGGACTTGTGGGGACGTTGAGGCAGAAAGTGCAACTTATGACACAAATTTTCAAAGTTAGGAAAATTACAAATTAATTAAAAAAGTAGTAATTTCTTACAACACAAATACAAACCCTCATCCCTTTGAGACTTATCATTAGAAGTGGGAAAGTCCCTATAACTGATTGACTGATTCACTTCCTCTGGAAATTCCAAGCCACTATTATCATGTACAGGAGCAAAATTGATGAATCCTGTCAACCTCCTAACAATCTGGGCATGAAGATACAGCAAGTGTTCAGCAAAGTCACTACCAGGGACTGGCAGACAGTAAAGGAAAAACCTATATCCATATGAAGGTTATGAAGTCAGAATGTACGGTCATTATGAAAATTGGGTTTGAACCCATATGTTCATCTTCCCCTTTGTCTGGATGGATAGGGGGAGATAAATCTAAACAAGTACTGTAGTTATGATGGAGGGACAACTTATTTTAGGAAACACTTGTTAAGATAGGTTGCTTGATCATGTGGCTTACCTGCATCTAACATCCAATACAGCAAATAATGGAATGACTGCTTCACCCCAAGGTAGAGGACAAAAGAATTGGTAAAAGGCCTGTCAATCTTTCCTTTCATTCTGGACTTAAAATTGCGACCTCTATCTTCAGACGAGATGTCTCATACCAAGAGGAAGCTAGGTTTGCTTTACGATATGATGAGTAACTACCACTAACTCAAGAACAAAGGTATCCCTGAACCCGTGAGTATGCTCACATACAGAAAAGATGGTTTCTCGGTACCAGATTATTTGTCTTCAAGGACTGCACTCCTGACAGATTCTTTCTGAGAGCTGGGAAAAATCCCATGAGTCTGACTTTGTGTTCCCAAATCTAGGATGGTCCTTTTGTCTCATCACTTGCAAGAACAGTACAGTACATTTAATTGTCACATTAAGTCAGAGTCATTATTATTACCATTATTATTACTAGCTAAGGTACCACCCTAGTTGGAAAAACAGGATGCTATAAGCTTAAGGGCTCCAACAGGGAAAGATACCTCAATGACGATAGGAAATAGGGAAATAACCCACAAGAGAAGTGATTACCAATTACAATAAAATATTTCAAGAACAGCAACAACTTTAAAACAGATCTTTAATATATAATCTATAAAAATCACAAAAAACAAGATGAGGAGAAATAAGATAGTGTGCCCGAGTGTACCCTTAATCAAGAGAACCAACCCAAGACAGTTGAAGACCACGGTACAGAGGCTATGGTACTACCTAAGACTAGAGAACAATAGTTTGATTTTGAAATGTCCTTCTCTTAGAAGAGCTGGTTACCATAATTTAGAGTCCCTTCTACTCTTACCATGAGGAAAGTAACCACTGAACAATTACAATAAAGTAGTTAACCCCTTGAGCAAAGAATTGTTAGGTAATTTCATTGTTGTCAGATATATGAGGAAAGAGTAGGTGGAAAGAATACGTTAGAATAATCAGTATATGTGTAGGCAAGGGAAAATTAGCTGTACAGTAACCAGACAGAGGGATCCACTGTAGTACTGTTTGGCCCATCAAAAGGACCCAATAACTCTCTAGCAGAAGAGTGGCTGGTGCCAAAGCCAACCTACTACCTACCAAGATACTTCCTCTAATTCCTCCTGTTGCTGTAACAATGAATGTATTGTCCTCCTCGGATGGGAAGCAAGTTGTCCTAGTTCCTGCTAACCATCTCTTGAAGGGAAGAGATGAAAGAGGACTTGACATTGTGATTGGCTGGGTTCTATGTCATGAACACTCACTACGAAGACTTGTTGATAAGGTACATGCCAGGTACATAGCAGACACACTCAGTTGCCAGGGATAGGTTGTAGGAGCAGAGTGATCCCTACATCCTCTTGTAGCAGCATGACTTCTTACCTTGTGGGGCTATCCAGAAATTGACCTGCTTGCCATGTGGCTAGACTGGAAGCTTCCCGTGTTGTGTTTTGCTCCCCTGTTTCAGACCCATGAGCAGAGTCTGAAGACACTTTCCAACACCTACAAAGTATTGATTACATCAGAACTTGAGATGACCCTGGTGGCTCTCAGATGGCCTCATGCCGAGTGGTATCTTAATCTACTTGCTCTTCTGGCCGTGATTCTGAGAAAACTATACCAGTGTCCCACTTCTTTGTCAGCTACATGTGCAGGCCATAGAGTCCTTGGCTCTTCATGGATGGAGACTATCTAACAACTCCGAGCAAAAGGCTTTTCATGAGGCACTGCACAGGAAATGTCTGAATACCTCAGGGGATCATCTACAGCTGTCTACCAGGCTAAGTGAGCTATCTTCAGAGATTGGCATCATAGAAGGAATATTTCTCCAGTCGAAGCAGTTCTAAGACACATAACAGCTTTCCTCATCTCCCTTTACCGAAAAGAACACCTCTCAGTAGCAGTTATCAAAGGCTACTACAGTACTTGGCCTTGAGCATGGTCTTCCAACTGAAAGGTATAAACCACTCTGCTTCCTGGGAGTTGTCTATCCTTGTGAGGAACTTCAAACAGTCTTGTTCACCCTAGAATCTCAGGGCCCCAGGAGTGAAACATGACTTTAGTCCTCAAGGTCCTTATGTGTACTCCATTCAAACTTTTGTTTAGGTTGTCAGACAGGGATAAGACTCTCAAGACGGTCTTTCTGTTAGCTTTATCATCGGCAAAGATACTGTATATGGCAACTTATTTAGTAACCCAATTCGAGGGATACAAGCAGGTTCTTTCAGTTTTGTCCCCGATTTGGTGCCAAAACCCCAGAACCGAACAGCACATGACCCCACCTTCCAGTCCTTCTCCATCCCTCTCTTTGGGAGGTGTCAGGTTGGGATTGAAAGGGGATTCTCGTGTCCTGTGAGGGCTCTGTGATGCTACCTGAAAAGGAGCCGATACCTCACGCCCGAGAGTCAGAGACTTTTCGTTAGCACTGGCAGGTCAAAAAGGAGGTGTCAAGGAACACATTTTTTTTCTGGCTTCGTAACACGGCCTGAAGCGAGCATACATCGACTGAAGAAAGAGTTGAGGCACCAGCTAGGATCAGAGCTCATGAAGTCATGGGTATTAGCCCCACTCTTGCCTTTAGGAGAAATTGGTCAGGGGGCCAAGTGTTGAAAACTGAAATCAGAAAAAGGCAGACCATCTTGAGGGCCTTTTACTTACAACAGTATACCCACAAGTCCCTTGACACCTTTGTGCTTGGACCTGTGGTATCTTCTCCAGTAGTTGTCTAACCAGCCATAAACTGAATAGTCTAGCCTATTCTTTACATATTCTCCTCTGTCCTCATGCACCTGACAACACAGAGATTACCATACAATTCTTCTCTTAAGTGGTTAACTACTACACTGTAAATGTTCAGTGGCCATTTTCCTCTTTAGCTTTGGTAAGCAGCTCTTCTAGGAGGACACTCCAAAATCAAACCATTGTTCTCTAGTCTTGGGTAGTGCCATAACTTCTGTACCATGGTCTTCTACTGTCTTGGGTTACAGTTCTCTTGCTTGAGGGTACACTCAGGCACATTATTCCATCTTATTTCTCTTCCTCTTGTTTTGTTAAAGTTTCATAGTTTATATAGGAAATATTTATTTCAATGCTCTTACTGTTCTTAAAATATTAAATTTTTTCCTAGTTTCCTTTCCTCACTGGGCTATTTTCCCTGTTGGAGCCCCTGGTCTTATAGCATCCTGCTTTTTGAACTAGGGTTGTACATTAGCAAGTAATACCATACATACATACATACATATATATACAGTATATATATATATATATATATATATATATATATATATATATATATATATATATATATACACACAAGACGGGCAAATATTATATTGTAGAGACGATAGTTGAAAAAATAATGAACACAAAAAATATAAATCATCGTTTGTCATCATGTCTACAGTTATCAGTCACAAATGTGAACAGTGTTACCAATATTGAGGAAATATCACAAGATCTGTGAATTATCAGTAAATGCTGGTGGAATTCAGAAATTTATAATAAAATAAGGGGAAGTTTTATATGGAATGATACATTTTCAGGTAATTATTTATAGGAATTTAGATATGATTTTGTGATGGAATTTAACCAAACCGTAGCTCTCAACAACCAGCATGGCTGTAGGCTTGGGTGGCATCATGAGTGGGTGGCTGGGTGTGTGGCACAGAGGATTAGGGGCAGGGCCCACACCTGTGTCTCACTTTAGACAATACTTCCTACATGATTTTATCATGTATGTCAATATAGAAATACACTCAAACAGCCCTTTCATAATCACAAATAAAACTTGAATCACAAGTGTCTCAGTTAGTAGAGGGGCAAGATGTGAGGATAGCTACATCTCTTAAACTAGAGTTTTTCAGGGGGGAGATATTGCTTCATAGAGAGAATGACATCATTGACTAAAAAGGGTGGTGTGATTATGCATGGCAACATAAAAACACAAGAAAATAGCCCTTACACAATCATAAAAAAGGATAGAAACCCAGCACCTTCGTTAGTTGGCTGAACAAAAAAGGAGGGGCTAAATCCAAGGGGCGGAGCTATTTCTCATAAAATATTCTCAGGTGTGATACAAGACCATATATTGTACTTTTTGGTAGGATAAACAGGATTTTTACTTCCATATGGTTTTTACTATATTTGTAAATGATGTTTCTGGTACATTATTCACCTTTGTACCTGGCAGGTTTTGAAGTACAATGTATGTCATCATTGGGAAGACATTAAGGCTGAGTAAAATTTGGGGCCCTATATGGAAAGCATGGAATATCTAAAAATGTGGTTAAATCTTGGTAAAATATTTTCTAGTAATAACTGTACCCAAGCACTTCATATTTACTATAAATGTCTACTTCTCTTGTAAGAAAACCATCTTCAAGAAGGAACAATGGTTAGTATATAAAACTAATGAAATATATAACTAGCTAAGAACTTACTTTCTTGGTGATTGGAGAAGGAGATCAGTTAGAAGATATATATTGCAGTATGTTCTTGGCAGCTTGAATTTCCCATCCTGCTTAAACCAAAGTTCACCATAGTCATCATACAAAACTTTTTCTGGATATTCAGGTACAGGTTCTTCAAGAGGTAATAAGTCAAAATTGTCTGGGATAAAGTGATTTGGAGATGGCATATGCAGCTCAGGATTAATTGGCAAATTATTCCAGCTATCTTCCCATTCTTGTGGAATATCTATAAATAGAAAAAAACTCAAAAATAGGAAAAAATATTAATATTTAGGTGCATGAATATTTTTTTACAAGACCTTTACTGTTAGCCTAGCCCATTCTATACCTTGCAAAAATAAAAAATACATCCACCTCAGTAGAATAAAAAACAATTCAACTAGTTAACACCTGCAGGGAAGAACACTGGAAAATGATTCCTCCAAGACCTGTGGATAGCTTTCTCACTACTTGTGTGTTTCTTTGATTCAAAATAAATTGGAACAAGAAATTAAGCTCCTGTTAATCTCCCTTCCTTACTGCCCTCAGGAACACTTATGAGAACTTTATACTGTACCCGATTAGAATTGATCCATCCAAAACTGGCCTCTAACCCCCAATATCTTATGTAATAATTATTGGTATAGATAGCATTCATATGCCAATTTATATATCTAGTATATCATAAACATACATTATCAACGAACATAAAAATGGCATAAAAAACACACACACACAAATGACTATTAGGGATAAATAAGCATTTCTTGAGTGGTATTGATCCATCACCTTAACAAGATACTGTAGACAGTGGTTGAGATTTATTTAGCTTCCCTTAACCATCTTGCTACAAGGATTTTGGTCATTATTTGCATCAATCCAATTTCTGTACCTTTACCTTAATCTAATTCTTAAACAGGTATCAGAAGGAAAAGAATAACCACAAACATTTTTTCAATGCCCTAGTTGAAACTTATACGTGAAGGGTCACAAGTTTTTTTTCAGGCCAGTCTCTGGCATCAGTATGACTTTTTCAACTTCAATGACAACTGGAGATTAGGGGATGAGTATTTTTGTAAATATCTTTAATCACCTCTCTTTTTAAAGTGTGAATTATATATATATATATATATATATATATATATATATATATATATATATGCAGAAGAACCACAGGGAAAATGAAAATACAGAATATACACTTGAGTCCTGACTAGTTCCGTGATACTTCCTCTGAGGAAGTATCACGAAACTAGTCAGGACTCAAGTGTATATTCTGTATTTTCATTTTCCCTGTGGTTCTTCTGCATCTGAGCATCACGTTTTCCTGTGATTTTTACGCATATATATATATATATATATATATATATATATATATATATATATATATACATATATATATATATATACTGTATATATATATATACATACATATATATATATATATATATATATATATATATATATATATATATATATATATACATATATACATATATATATATATATATATATATATATATATATATATATATATATATATATATATATATATATATATATACTGTATATATATATATATATATATATATATATATATATATATATATATATATATATATACAGTATATATATATATATATATATATATATATATATATACTGTATATATATATATATATATATATATATATATATACTGTATATATATATAATAAATATATATACTGTATATATATATATATATATATATATATATATATAAATATGTATATATATATATATATATATATATATATATATATATATATATATAAATATGTATATATATATATATATATATATATATATATATATATATATATATATATATGTGTGTGTGTGTATATTACAGTATATATTTACACACACACACACACACACACACACACACACACACACACATATATATATATATATATATATATATATATATATATATATATATATATATATATATATATGTGTGTGTGTGTAAATATATATTGTAATATACATATATATATATATATATATATATACATATATATATATATATATTTATTATATATATACAGTATAAGTGTGTATATATATATATATATATATATATATATATATATATATATATATATATATATATATATGCATATATATACACACACACACATATATATATATATATATATATATATATATATATATATATATATATATGTGTGTGTGCATATATATACACACACATACATATATATATATATATATATATATATATATATATATATATATATAAATACTGTATATATATGAATAAATTTGGGCTCATGGAGTGTTAAGATCGACCACCTCCTTTGTAGTGTTCAATGAGAAGACTGAAATGGTGTACCCATGCATTTATCATTACTATGCACCAAAATATTGGTACAATAATATACTAGGTGGGTCATGGTTATTGAAAAGAGGGAACAAGAAATATGTTATTTTCATTAGTAAAATAAATTTTTGAATATACTTACCCGATGATCATGTAGCTGTCAACTCCGTTGCCCGACAGAAATCTACGGTCGGGATACGCCAGCGATCGCTATCCAGGTGGGGGTGTGCTCAACAGCGCCATCTGTGGTCAGGTACTCAAGTACTTCTTGTCAACAAGACCTCAATTTTCTCCTCGGTCCACTGGTTCTCTATGGGGAGGAAGGGCGGGTCCTTTAAATCATGATCATCGGGTAAGTATATTCAAAAATTTATTTTACTAATGAAAATAACATTTTTCAATATTAATCTTACCCGATGATCATGTAGCTGATTCACACCCAGGGTGGTGGGTGGAGACCAGCATACATGTTAACAAAGAAGCTAAGTATCCCGTATTTCATTTTATTAGTTATTCAAAATAACAAATATAAAATAAATAAGTACCTGGTAAGGAAGTCGACTTGAACCATTACTCTGCCTTTATTAAGTACGTCTTCCTTACTGAGCGTAGCGGTCCTCTTAGGATGCTGAACGACTCTTAGGTGCTGAAGTATAAAGGGCTGCAACCCATACTAAAGGACCTCATCACAACCTCTAACCTAGGCGCTTCTCAAGAAAGAATTGACCACCCGCCAAATCAACCAGGATGCGGAAGGCTTCTTAGCCGACCGTACAACCCAAAAACAACAATAAAAAGTATTCAAGAGAAAGGTTAAAAAGGTTATGGGATTATGGGAATGTAGTGGCTGAGCCCTCACCTACTACTGCACTCGCTGCTACGAATGGTCCCAGGGTGTAGCAGTTCTCGTAAAGAGACTGGACATCTTTGAGATAGAATGATGCGAACACTGACTTGCTTCTCCAATAGGTTGCATCCATAACACTCTGCAGAGAACGGTTCTGTTTGAAGGCCACTGAAGTAGCCACAGCTCTCACTTCATGTGTCCTTACCTTCAGCAAAGCAAGGTCTTCTTCCTTCAGATGAGAATGAGCTTCTCTAATCAGAAGCCTGATGTAGTAAGAAACTGCGTTCTTAGACATTGGTAGCGAAGGCTTCTTGATAGCACACCATAAGGCTTCTGATTGTCCTCGTAAAGGTTTTGACCTTCTTAGATAGTACCTAAGAGCTCTGACTGGGCAAAGTACTCTCTCCAGCTCGTTCCCCACCAAGTTGGACAGGCTAGGGATCTCGAACGATTTAGGCCAAGGACGTGAAGGAAGCTCGTTTTTAGCCAAAAAACCGAGCTGCAAGGAACATGTAGCCGTTTCTGATGTGAAACCTATGTTCCTGCTGAAGGCGTGGATCTCACTTACTCTTTTAGCTGTTGCTAGGCATACGAGGAAAAGAGTTTTTAATGTGAGGTCCTTAAAAGAGGCTGATTGGAGCGGTTCAAATCTAGATGACATAAGGAACCTTAGGACTACGTCTAGATTCCAGCCTGGAGTGGACAACCGACGTTCCTTTGAGGTCTCAAAAGACCTAAGGAGGTCCTGTAGATCTTTGTTGGTGGAAAGATCCAAGCATCTGTGGCGGAAAACCGCTGCCAACATACTTCTGTAACCCTTGATCGTAGGAGCTGATAGGGATCTAACGTTCCTTAGATGTAACAGGCAGTCAGCAATCTGGGTTACAGTGGTACTGGTTGAGGAAACTGCATTGGCCTTGCACCAGTTTCGGAAGACTTCCCATTTAGACTGATAGACTCTGAGAGTGGATGTCCTCCTTGCTCTGGCAATCGCTCTGGCTGCCTCCTTCGAAAAGCCTCTAGCTCTTGAGAGTCTTTCGATAGTCTGAAGGCAGTCAGACGAAGAGCGTGGAGGTTTGGGTGTACCTTCTTTACGTGAGGTTGACGCAGAAGGTCCACTCTTAGAGGAAGAGTCCTGGGAACGTCGACCAGCCATTGCAGTACCTCTGTGAACCATTCTCTCGCGGGCCAGAGGGGAGCAACCAACGTCAGCCATGTCCCTTTGTGAGAGGCGAACTTCTGAAGTACCCTGTTGACAATCTTGAACGGCGGGAATGCATACAGGTCGAGATGGGACCAATCCAGCAGAAAGGCATCCACGTGAACTGCTGCTGGGTCTGGAATCGGAGAACAATACAATGGGAGCCTCTTGGTCATCGAGGTAGCGAACAGATCTATGGTTGGCTGACCCCACAGGGCCCAAAGTCTGCTGCAAACATTCTTGTGAAGGGTCCACTCTGTGGGGATGACCTGACCCTTCCGGCTGAGGCGATCTGCCATGACATTCATATCGCCCTGAATGAACCTCGTTACCAGCGTGAGCTTTCGATCTTTTGACCAAATGAGGAGGTCCCTTGCGATCTCGAACAACTTCCTCGAATGAGTCCCCCCCTGCTTGGAGATGTAAGCCAAGGCTGTGGTGTTGTCGGAGTTCACCTCCACCACCTTGTTTAGCTGGAGGGACTTGAAGTTTATCAAGGCCAGATGAACCGCCAACAACTCCTTGCAATTGATGTGAAGTGTCCTTTGCTCCTGATTCCATGTTCCCGAGCATTCCTGTCCGTCCAATGTCGCACCCCAGCCCGAGTCTGATGCGTCCGAGAAGAGACGGTGGTCGGGGGTCTGAACAGCTAAAGATAGACCTTCCTTGAGAAGAATGCTGTTCTTCCACCACGTTAGAGTAGACCTCATCTCTTCGGAAACAGGAACTGAGACCGTCTCTAGCGTCATGTCCTTTATCCAGTGAGCAGCTAGATGATACTGAAGGGGGCGGAGGTGGAGTCTCCCTAACTCGATGAACAGGGCCAGCGATGAAAGTGTCCCTGTTAGACTCATCCACTGCCTGACTGAGCATCGGTTCCTTCTCAGCATGCTCTGGATGCACTCTAGGGCTTGGTTGATCCTTGGGGCCGACGGAAAAGCCCGAAAAGCTCGACTCTGAATCTCCATACCCAGGTAAACAATGGTCTGGGATGGGACGAGCTGGGACTTCTCTAAATTGACCAGGAGGCCCAGTTCCTTGGTCAGATCCATAGTCCATCTGAGATTCTCCAGACAGCGACGACTTGTGGGAGCTCTTAAAAGCCAGTCGTCTAAATAGAGGGAGGCTCTGATGTCTGCCAAGTGAAGGAATTTCGCAATATTCCTCATCAGTCTCGTAAACACAAGAGGTGCCGTGCTTAGGCCAAAGCACAGGGCTTGGAACTGGTACACAACCTTTCCAAAGACGAATCTTAGGAAAGGTTGGGAGTCTGGATGGATGGGGACGTGAAAGTATGCGTCTTTCAGGTCTAACGAGACCATCCAGTCCTCCTGCCTGACCGCTGCTAGGACCGACTTCGTCGTCTCCATCGTGAACGTCTGCTTGGTGACATAAGCATTGAGAGCACTGACGTCCAGCACCGGTCTCCAACCTCCTGTCTTCTTGGCTACCAGGAAGAGACGGTTGTAAAAGCCCGGGGATTGATGATCCCGGACTATGACCACTGCTTCCTTTTGTAGCAAGAGCGACACCTCTTGTTGCAACGCTAGCCTCTTGTCCTTCTCCTTGTAGTTGGGAGAGAGGTTGATGGGAGATGTAGCTAGAGGGGGATTGAGGCAGAACGGAATTCTGTATCCCTCCCTTAGCCACTTCACAGACTGAGCGTCTGCACCTCTGCTCTCCCAAGCTTGCCAGAAGGTCTTGAGTCTGGCTCCTACTGCTGCCTGGAGAGGAAGGCAGTCAAAACTTGCCTTTTGCGGACTTGGAACCCTTCTTGGACTTGCCACGGTGACTGTCTGCACGGGTACCTCCTCTGCTGGAGGTTCTGCCACGAAAGGGCGGGATGAACCTAGAAGCAGGTGTGTCAACTGCTGCAGGGCGGAAGGGTCTAGGCACGGAAGGTAAGGTTTTAGCCTTACGTGCAGAAGAAGCCATGAGGTCATGAGTATCCTTCTGGATAAGAGAGGCTGCCATCCCCTTAATCAACTCCTCCGGAAACAGACACTTGGAGAAAGGAGCAAACAGCAACTCTGACTTCTGGCAAGGAGTGATACCAGCAGATAAGAAGGAGCACAGATGTTCTCTCTTCTTGAGGACTCCTGATACATATGAAGCCGCAAGTTCACCAGACCCATCCCGAATTGCCTTGTCCATGCTAGACATGATCAGCATGGCCGAGTCCTTATCTGAAGGGGAAGTCTTCCTGCTTAAGGCTCCCAAACACCAATCGAGGAAGTTGAATATCTCGAAGGCACGAAAGACTCCCTTCAACATATGATCAAGATCGGAAAAGGACCAGCAGATCTTCGAACGTCTCATAGCCAACCTGCGGGGAGAGTCAACCAGACTTGAGAAGTCGGCCTGGGCAGAGGCAGGAACCCCCAAGCCGGGTTCCTCTCCCGTGGCATACCAGACGCTCGACTTAGAAGCCAGCTTGGGAGGAGGAAACACAAAAGAGGTCCTTCCCAGTTGCTTCTTGGAATGCAACCAGTCCCCCATAACCCTCAAAGCTCTCCTTGATGATCTGGCGAGAACAAGCTTGGTGAAGGCAGGCGCAGCAGACTGCATGCCCAGAGCAAACTCGGAGGGAGGAGAACGAGGGGTTGCAGACACAAAGTGTTCAGGATACAAATCCCTGAACAAAGCAAGGACTTTGCGAAAGTCTAAGGAGGGTGGCGAAGACTTGTGTCCTTCAACATCAGAGTGAGGATCATCCAGATGAGCAGCTTCATCATCCGATACATCATCATCCGAAAGTTGAGTTGTGAGTGGCAAAGGCAGAGCAGCAAGCTGAACGGCTGAATCCTGCAGAACGGGTGCATGCGTACCTGCGGATCCATCATCATGCCTCTGCTGGACCGTCTGCGAGCTGGCAACAACAAAAGCAGAGGGCTGGTGTGTGGGAGGGTCTGCGGTGGGCTGAGGAGCATGCGGTATGGTATGCAGAGCATGCTGTAAGGTATGCGGCTCATGCTGCATGGTATGCGGAGCATGCTGTAAGGTCTGCAGAGCATGCTGCATGGGCTGAGGAGAATGCCGCATAGTGCTGGAACCCGGCAACTCCTGATGCGGCAGCTCACGCATGTTAGCAGATGGTGCAGCAAGAACATGCGTCTGGCAGTGAGGACTGCGCATCGGTGGAGGAGCTCTCACAGGTGGGGTGTGGGAGCAGGCAGCCGCAGTATCTGCTGAGCGCACAACCTCTGCGGGTTGTAGGTTAACAGGAGAGGTGTTAACCTTCTCGGCATGATACTCCTGCATAAATGCCGCAAGCTGAGACTGCATAGTCTGCAGCATGGACCACTTAGGGTCTACTGTGGTTGGAGCAACAACAGACGGAGCAGAGGCCTGTTGAGGGACCACTCTACCTCTCTTGGGAGGTGTGCAGTCATCAGATGACTGCGGCGAGTCCGAACTGACCCAGTGGCTACACCTGGGCCGTTGGACTAGCTCGGAAGGGACCTTACGTTTGAGCGGTCGTGAGACCTTGGTCCACCGTTTCCTCCTGGAAACCTCTTCCACAGACGAGGAATGTAAGGGCTCATTCGTCTGTAAGTGGATGGGACGATCCTTAGCAGATACGTCCGCAACCACTGAGGATACATCCGTGCGCCGATCAAGGCCTGCCGAACCCTTTGGTCCTTCGACATTGCTTCTCCCCTGGGCTTGGGAGCTTGCAAGAGGTCCCGGACTGGGAGGACGACTGGCACGCACAGATGTACCCTCATGCGCAACACTGACACTGACACTATGCACATCACTAGCACTAACACTTCCCACTGCACTCTTCGCTTTCAGCTCTCTGACATCTGCCAAGAGCTGATTGCGGTCACTAACCAACGACTCCACCTTCTCACCGAGAGCCTGAATGGCACGCAACATATCAGCCATTGCAGGCTGAGCACTCGTAGCAGGTTCGGGAGTCACCACCACAGGGGAAGGAAAAGGTTGAGGGGCATGGGGAGAGGAAAAATCCACAGAGCGAGAAGAACTCCTCCTATCTCTCTCCTTCTCTAACCTACGTGCATATCTGAGGAATTCATTAAAATCGAATTCCGAAAGCCCAGCACATTCCCCACATCGATCTTCCAATTGACAGGATTTTCCCCTACAATTGGAACATACGGTGTGAGGATCTATAGAGGCCTTCGGAAGACGCCTAGTCCAAGTCCTAACACTACACTGCCTGTATTTAGGAACTTGGGAATGGTCAGACATCTTGAATTTAGAGGTAGTCAAGGGGGAATTCCAAAATTAAGCAAAGATCGTTAACCAATGAATCAAATTAATTCCAAAAGCTTGCTAAGCTAAGGATAAAGCTTCCTGAACAGCGAAGGCTAAACTTCAGAGCAAATACATCACCAAATCGTGAACAAAAGACTCCAAAATCAACAGCGTATCCATGTAGGTCTTGCCGGCGGCACGACAGAGGAAAAATTGAGGTCTTGTTGACAAGAAGTACTTGAGTACCTGACCACAGATGGCGCTGTTGAGCACACCCCCACCTGGATAGCGATCGCTGGCGTATCCCGACCGTAGATTTCTGTCGGGCAACGGAGTTGACAGCTACATGATCATCGGGTAAGATTAATATTGAAAATTTTAGTCTTATGAAAGACATCGACACTTAGCATCTTCTGAGAAGGAAACAATATGAACCTCAAGTGAGATTCATATGGTAAAAAGTAACCCAGAGCCATTTTAGAATTTCTAGGGACCTTTGTGAGCTATAACCAGTCAGCATCCACAAAAGAGAGAGAAATAGCCAATGGATTTATCGGGTTGAATTCATGAATTTTAACTGCATAATCAGGTACTGGAGACTGAGGCCCTTCAATGCCAAAGGTTAACAGCGGGAACACTTGGAAGTTACACTGAAGTAAAAGTAATGAGGTTGGACTCAATAAGGAAGGAAAGATGCATGAACAGAGGCAAAGTAGAAGGATATAAAGCCATTGCAAAGGATGTTGCAAAGACCTATAAGTAATGCCTAAAGTGAGATAGACAATCTAACCTAGGGAACAGTAAGTGATTATATTTTCCTCTTCTAAAATGTAAAGTGTGTAAGATTTTGTGCAACTTATAAATTGGACAAGGCAATTACATCAGTTACGAGTTTTTTTGTTAAAACATTCACAAACAGAATTAATCACTGTAGATACTATACTGAAGATAATATACAGAAAGCCCTATTTAATTCATAAAAGAAGATATCCAATATTCTTACCTTCAACAGAATACTTTGTACCAAACCACTTTTCCTTCAAAGGGCACATCTCCTCAGTTTCGTAAGTCTTAGAACTAAGCATGATGTTACAATTTTGGGGAGTCATCTGACTAAGGCACTCCTTGATAATCTGAAAATGATACTCTTGCTAAACTTCTTTCTATTCTATAAGCACTATACAACCTAAAGAACTTGAATAGTTATAACACAAAATGGTCAAATAAGATGTATATTCCATAATAGCCTTTTCAAAAAGACTGGTCAGTTTATTTGAGGTTATCTGGAATCCTGAATGCCAAGGTAATTGATGCCGAAGCAAAAGCTATATACAATAAAATATTACAAAATATATGATAGAAATAAGACAAAAAATTAATAAATTCATTAGTAAATATATAAACTTTAACTATTGATTTGTATTTTTCATAGCTATACAAACTTGAATCTTTTAAAATAGGGATATGCCTTTATAGCCCTGAAACGGCACTATAATCATTAACAGGGTCTTTGGTTAACGATATGCAGACCAAATGGGGAAGCCCCATCTAACTGTCTGTCACAGATTAGCTACCTTTGTCCTTAGGTATAGGTTTTAAAGGATTGGTTAAGGTAGTAAATTTAATTTAAAGGACTAAAATTTGTATAATACTTATTAATTTTAAAACCTCAATTTATTCCCAGGTGTATGCAAACCTTTCTTCCTTAAATAATTAAAATAAGGAGGGTCACTCATTGGTGGGAAGAAGTTTCTTAAAATTAAACTAGAGGGTTCTTTTCTTCCCTGAACATGTTAATCTTCACGTTCCTTTACAGGAGAGAGGTAGACAACTTCAACAATATCTTTACATCTAATCATAAGGATTTAGAAGTTGCTATGGTCTCAGCCAGTACTGGGACCCATAAAACAAATCTTTCTAACAAGGAGATGGCTTTGACATTGTCAAACAAGGAACATCTATAGAAATGTTTAGTAAGACACTGGCCTAACTTTCCCCTTCCCAGAAGGACTGAAGAGTTGTTTCTTGGAAGATGTAGTCACCAAGAAAGGTTGTCTAACTCACCAGAATTAGACATCCGACCAGCAAGTAACGGTTGCCGCTGCTACTATTCCACAAGAGAAGAACAGAGACAGGTAGATGAACAAGACTCTACCTCTCCGCAAAAATCATGCTGAAGGTGTTACCTTAGACGGGATGCCTACTAAATCCAATGAGGAGCTTAGAGAACTACACAACTACTAAGCAAGCACCTTAGGACCCAAAAAAATGGGGTCCAAGGGTCTGAGGGCAACTTGCATAAGGGAAAATAGTGTTTAATTGATCTAACACCTTCCGACTCAAGTTGCATCTGCAAGCAAACACCCTCATCAAGCCCAAAGGAACAATGTCTGGAACAGTGTCAGAACACTTGGTTCTTGTTCCTCCTGGGACTAATAAGGAAGTTGAGGCACATCGAGACCTCCTCAACTAGCATTGCAGTGCCCTAATGTGAAACCAGACAATATAGTGTCATTAAATGGACATGATATAGGATCTAGCAGGCCTCAATCTGATGTTCATGACAGACTGATTAGCACTGGTATTTCATCAAACAGTCTATGTAATGACAAAGGCAACAGGAACCCCCTACCTCATTAGTTTGATATCATAAAGAGCATGAAACTATAGTTTCTTGGCAATGCAGAGAACAGACAGTCTTGAAGAAGAGAACCTGATGATGCTTTTCTAAGGTTAGCAGTAACTTCATGTGTAAATGCCAAGAGGATAAGGACTATCTAACACTGAGACCTAAGTTCCAGAATAAGAAAGATTACTTAAAGCTTCCTGGACTGATCCCACGAGGAGTGATACACACAACACCGAAGAACTTCTTTTTCTCCAATTCTCTTGCTGAAGCAGAAAAACTAGACAGTCTTGAGGGAAAGACCCCATGATGGACTCTTCAAGTTAGCAGGAGGAGCATGTGCCCGTACCCAGAGAATAGACCATCCCACCCAAAGTCTTAACTCCCAAAAAAGGTAATACTGCTCGAAGTTCCCCTGGAACATTGATCATTCCCCTGAGGAGGAGTAACCCAAACTCTACTGAGGTGCTTCTTGGGCTGTGGCTGGTGAGGGATTCCATGATTTTATGAAAAGTGCTCTGACCTGAGAGACAGGTGCTCTCTGATCCCCCTCATAGAAAGTCTCAGTCTCAGGAACTGCCAGAGGACTAGCAGAATAGGATCCCACTGGACTTAAAGCCATTATTGTGTCCCACAGAAGGGACCAGGAAGGAGAACAAACACGTTTCACCCTACCCAGATGGTAAGAGTACTCAATCCCTGGAGGGACTGTTACCTGCTACTAGTATGAATGAAGAATCTGCCATGCCGTGTTCACGGTCCAGCCAACTGGGTCTTGGGTAAATGGTTGCCATGTGAGCTATGCGACTCCCTTTCAGAAGAGAAGGGTAGCTTCAAGAGCTATGGATACAGCCTAAGGTACTGGTAATTGGTGCTTATAGAACTAATCCTGTGCAACCAGTGACACAGTGGTAGCTGTCACAACAAGTTAACACTCTGCGTGACAGACCCCAAAGGAATCTATCAGATGAGCTAAGTTACACCCTAATGACGGGAGAATGCAGCTCATTTAGGTAAATTCTTCCCTATTCCCAACAGGAATGAGAAAGGTGTGCAGAATGCATCCCATTCGTCTCCCCCATAGAATCCCTGCTGGTCTCGGCTAAGACCCTTCACGCTCAAAACCATACTACCAACCCCAAAGATGTTGGTCAAAGGATGAGAGACAATACTCCATCTGGATGAATTCTCTCTTGAAGAGAGAGACCAGCTCCCTCAAAGGGCACAAAACCTCTTCTCTTCATGCCACTCTATGCTTCATGTAGAGGTGGGATGGAGTAGGGCTCATACCTGTGATCATGTCCCAGCAGGGTTCAAGTTTGGGATTAAGGTGAAATATTCCATTGCCTATAGCAAAAACCACTTTTCTTTGGCTGAACACGAGATACCAGTCAACAAGAGCACCAGAAATGCATCAATTTGTCTTATGCTATTTAAAAAAAAGAATTATTGAAACTCCTCAAGATAGAAAATTACAATAAATAGTTGCCAATATACAACTGTCTTGAAATAGAGAGAAAGAGAGACAGATGGAAACAGCAATATAGGTTATATGAATTCACATCTGTACCAGGTTTCAAACATTTAATATTATTATTATTATTATTATTATTATTATTATTATTATTATTATTATTTTATTAAAAGTGATTGCTGCCTCAGTGGCGTTAATCTTGTAATTAACTTTTTCTATTGTTCTTATTATCTTCTTCTCTTCATTTGAACAATCCGTCAGTAACTGGGAAAGGGACATATCAATAGGAAGGTGATGAAGACCATATCATTCACAATTTGTCTTTAATATATCACAACACATTGTAAAAGTACAGATAATATGTACAAAGTATAAAACACTATCACAATGTTAGTGCACAAAAAGTAATTGTCACTTTTATACAAAATTTATAAATTATGTGGAGTTAAGTTTAACACATCCTTCGACTCAACCGGTTTCGAGCAGTGAGAAGGTTTTCTGCTCATTGTCAAGAGTGAACTGAAATGCAGGTGTTGTTTTGATGGCTTATATATGGAGTCCTGCTACGAGATTCCATCTTCACTGGTTAAGAACCGCCCTAGGGCGGAGACCGTTAATCCTATTGGGTGGTGGCCTCTGCCTCGCCGGGATGTTTGGTGGGATTACTGGCTCTGGTTCTGTCAGGAGATAATCCCTGTTTTGACCTTCAGCTATATCAGTCCTGACAGGACTGATATAGCTGAAGGTCAAAACAGGGATTATCTCCTGACAGAACCAGAGCCAGTAATCCCACCAAACATCCCGGCGAGGCAGAGGCCACCACCCAATAGGATTAACGGTCTCCGCCCTAGGGCGGTTCTTAACCAGTGAAGATGGAATCTCGTAGCAGGACTCCATATATAAGCCATCAAAACAACACCTGCATTTCAGTTCACTCTTGACAATGAGCAGAAAACCTTCTCACTGCTCGAAACCGGTTGAGTCGAAGGATGTGTTAAACTTAACTCCACATAATTTATAAATTTTGTATAAAAGTGACAATTACTTTTTGTGCACTAACATTGTGATAGTGTTTTATACTTTGTACATATTATCTGTACTTTTACAATGTGTTGTGATATATTAAAGACAAATTGTGAATGATATGGTCTTCATCACCTTCCTATTGATATGTCCCTTTCCCAGTTACTGACGGATTGTTCAAATGAAGAGAAGAAGATAATAAGAACAATAGAAAAAGTTAATTACAAGATTAACGCCACTGAGGCAGCAATCACTTTTAATAAAACCTGCTTAAAAGAGGGTCTACTCCCAAAATATTATTATTATTATTATTATTATCATTATTATTACTTGCTAAGCTACAATCCTAGTTGCAATAGCAGGATGCTATAAGTCCAGGGTCTCCAACAGGGAAAATAGCCATATGAGGAAAGGAAACAAGGAAAATAAAATATTTTAAGAACAGTAACAACATCAAAATAAATATTTCCTATATAAGCTATAAAATTTTAACAAAACAAGATGAAGAGAAATTAGATAGAATAGTGTTCCCAAGTGTACCGTCAAGCAAGAGAACTCTATCACAAGACAGTGGAAGACCATGGTACAGAGGCTATAGCAGTACCCAAAACTTGCGAACAATAGTTTGATTTTGGAGTGTCCTGCTCCTAGAAGAGCTGCTTATCATAGCTAAAGAGTCTCTTCTATCCTTACCAAGAGGAAAGTAGTCAATGAACAATTATATTGCAGTAGTTAACCCCTTGAGCAAGGAAGAATTGTTTGGTAATCTCAGTGTTGTCAGGTGTATGAGGACAGAGAAAAATATCTAAAGAATAGGCCAGACTATTCATTGTATATGTAGGCAAAGGGAATATGAGCCATAACCAGAGAGAAGAATCCAATACAGTACTGTCTGGCCAGTCAAAGGACCCAATAACTCTCTAGGGGTAGTATCTCAATGGGTGGCTGGTGCCCTAGCCAACCTAATACAACAAATGTTATTACTGTATACTGAATAATAATAGACACAGAAACATTAATATCTGTGGTAAAATGAGTAGTTAGGCAAGTACCTTAATCAGCATCTATAGTCAATATAGTTCAATCATCGATATCAGTATACATAACAATAGTAAAAGTGCAGGAAATTAATAACAAAATCTAAAATTTCTATCATTTGACTAGAAGACAATCTATTACTAGAAAGATGCAAACTTCTGCAACTCTCTGAGGTAATACAGTCATACCTCTTGATACGAAAGATTCTGCTAACAAAATTTTCATGCTGCTAAACGAGATGTGAAGAATTTTCCAACTCACATCACGAAAAATGTTTCGTGCTAAGAAAGGAGGTACGGTACGAGAGCCCAACTGTCTCCGAAACTGATTTTAAAATTTGCACGCCGCCATCCTGTATATTCGCCACAATCCTCCTGCGCTCCCATTGGTTTTCTCCCTACTCAGATCCTGATCTCCTATTGGTCAGCCTCTACTGTGTTGTATCCCATCATGCATCTATGCATTGGCGTTCCTCTTCCATTTCATTTCGGCACCGGTATTGTATGCATTAACTTTTTGTTTGTGGTTTGGCTTTTGTGACTACAGTATTGTACTGTATCGAAACAAAAATCAGTACAGTACCTTATTAGTAAAGTGCACGAAACAATAAATCCTAATCATTGTTGGTGATTTTTGTCCCAGAATCTCCTGTTTTCACTTGCGTCTTAGTACATAACAGGTGGGGAGTAGTATAGCATTTCCATGGGGAGGGCACAGGCAAGATATAATATTCTCATAATTTTTATTGAGGTTGTCAGCTTGGCACAAGCAGTTAACAGCCTTTTCTATCCATAGATAAAATGCAAGAAAATTATTAATAATGATAATAAATCCAGTACATAATAACAAAACTTTCTCATGATGAGATCTTCACCAGACACAACATACCTCAGAATTAAAATCATGTAAAAGACAGTCCCCTGCCAAGTAATCTTCAGGAGGGTAGAGCTGCATATTTTCTGAAATATTCTCAACATTTTCCACAGCTGTTTCCTCCTCAGCATACTCAAAGTTTATTTTCTCTGTCTGCTTAATCTCATTGAAAATTCTCTCCACAGGACCTTCTTCGCAGATCATTGATAAGTACTGAAAAACAACCTCTATCACCTGAAAGAAATGGGAATAACGTAGTAAGAAATGATAACTTGAGATTAATGAAAATTCTTTAATATATTCCATGAAAATGTAACATCTCTTAAGAGAGTAATTAAATCGTTATACATAAAATCTGGGAAATCATTTAAAAAACAAATGAAACACTTTAATATTTATCAAATTTAGTTTGAGAGTGGTAACATAACAGAACAACCATCATACACAATCCATGTTAAATAACAGGTAATTTTTTTTTTTTCTTATTTCCAGTTCATGGCAAATAAGCCAAATTATGATTCAAAGATAGAAAATGAGTGTTTTCTCTTTAATATACTAAAGTGTTATGCAATTTTTATGTAAAAGCTAGCAAGTAGTATTATACTAAATCATTGAACATGATAGATTTTTTAAATGATTTAAAACACCACTAAAATACTCTGATTCATTAAATAACAGTCCTAAATTTGCTAATTAGTAAAGAAAAATAAAAGCCTGGGCCAAAGTAAAGAGTGACTTTCTCGATTAAATGGCTGGATTTATGGAACTTTAGATAGTCAAACTTGGGGCAAATGCTTATCTAATTTGTTGGACTAAGTCTTGTAACATAGTTCATGTAACTTATCTATCTAATATTGCTATCTATCATAACATATTTGATCTTTTTATTTCTCCTTTAACAGCATTTTATTCTTTACTTCATTTCTTTTTGGCACTGGGCTACATTCCCTAAGAGGCCTTGGGCTCGTAGATTTCCACTTTTCCTTCCACGATTGCAGTTTGAATAGTAATAATAATAATGATAGATTCCCAATTTCATTCACTTTAGACAAACATTGGGAGTTTGAGCACAACTGTTTTGTTATTTGTAATCTAATAACATATGTATCTATACATGCTAAGTTTTAAAATAAACTACTACTAAATATCCTTTCATTACTCTGGTTACCTGACTTGAAGTTTGGAGCAGTGTTTTTAGCTCTTTAACTATACAGTCAGACCTTAACTTTCGTAGGGGTTAGATTACACCCACAACCACCAGCGAATGTTGAAAATCCACGAATAATTGCCTCTCTCAAAGACAATACCCTAACAAAAAAGAACAATTACCAGTAAATAAATTTCCTTTAATGAACATTTTAAAATCTGGGTAAACTACCTAATAACAGTAACATTCATTTCAACAAAATTTAATTTATGTCGTACTCAACATAATTATCTTCTTCATACTCACTTTGTCTACATTCTTGAATCCTTCATCAGTTAGCTCAACAGATATACTCATTAAAGCAAAAGTGCTGTTGTGTTCAAAGCCAGATTCATCATTACCTGAATACAATCCAACAGCCCAGACCCTGAAAAGGACAGTGAAAAATAATACATTGTCTAACTAAACAACTTTATAATGGAATTTAAAAAACAAAACAACCTTGTACTTTCCCTCAATATCAGGGTCTGCTAAATCAGATACACCAATTTTTTATTTTAAAAAACAATGGAAAAGCAACAAACAATAATTAGCTTGCAAATGCACCAAAAGATTCCAGGGTCTCCTGTAGTTTAGTGGATTGCTTAACTATACTAAAAAAAATATTCAGTTTGTTTCACCAAAACCTGTTATTTATAATATATCTCCAACTGGAATTAAGAAAGGATTGATTAAACTCAGAATCAGTCACTGAATGGAGAGTTTGCTTTTTCATTGACACCTTGTCACTTTACTTCTTTATTCTATTTGTTTGAATTTCTTTTCCCTTTTCTTTCACATTTGGTATACTGTACTATAATTTCTTTATCATTAATATTACAAGCTAAGCTATAACCCTAATAGGAAAGGCAAGATGCTATAAGCTCAAGGGCTCCAACATGGAAAAATAGCCCAGTGAGGAAAGGAAACAAGGAAATAAAAACCTTCAAGAGAAGTAATAAACAATTAAAATAAAATATACTAAGAACAGTAACACTATTCAATTAAATCTTTCATATATAAACTATAAAAACTTCAAAAAAACAGGAGAAAAATAAGATAGAACAGTGCGACCGAGTGTACCCTGAAGCAAGAGAACTCTAATCCAAGATGGTTGAAGGCCATAGTAGAGGCTATGGCACTACCCAAGACTAGAAAACAATGGTTTGATTTAAGAGCAGCAGTTTATCATAGCTAAAAAGTCTCTCTTACCTTTACCAAGAGGAAAGTAGCCACTGAGCAATTAAAATAACCTTCTTTTCATATTTTCATATGGCTACTGTATTTCATTTATTTATACTTTCTTTGTTGAAATCTTCATAGAAAAGTATAAAATAAGTTAGGCTCTCTATTTACAGTCTATGCTTCCTCCTTGTTCATTCATTCTTAAGCAATCTGTTCTTGTCATATACATTATTACAGAATCCAGCACATTTTTGTAAAAAGTTTCCCTTCCTTGTTGCTCTTCCACTTTGAATTAGTAGACTGGAACTTATTGCATCCAATATGAAGGGCTCTAGGGATTGAAATAAGCAACTGTACCCATGACCCTAAAAAAATCAGACACATATACAAAGTTTAATCCATCAAGTTGTGATATGAAGAGGAATGTAAATGTGCATCACTGATAAAATTCTAAAGATAAGAAACCGTTACTTGTAATGTAAGGTATGACAGGAAATTCTCACCTTGACTAATACTATAAAGATATGTGATAATAAAAATCAACAAATTACGAAATCCACCTGTCCTACTATAGCTACTTATAGTCCTTAGGATGAAAAAAAAACTTCTAAATGTAGACTGGTACCTCAAAGTACCTACTAACAAAGCTGATTGCCATTCTTGTTACTATCTAAAAGATGAAGTGGCAAGAGTTCTGATCTTGGGAATATCAAGTTAACCTGTAGGAGACAAGATTTGTCACTAACAAACCATGTACAGTCAAACCACCTCATTTGCTGTCATTATG
The DNA here is from genome assembly GCF_036898095.1 of Palaemon carinicauda. NCBI lineage: Eukaryota > Metazoa > Arthropoda > Malacostraca > Decapoda > Palaemonidae > Palaemon > Palaemon carinicauda. Next base: position 273,904,392 of record NC_090725.1, read on the forward strand.
TTTTGACTATAACCCCCTTCAGTTGCATACCCCACATCATTTTTATGAAAGTACAATTAATAGGAACATTACATTTCTCCTTCAACCACTTCCCTAACAGATGAAGATATTCCACAATTGTCTCTCACCCACCCTTGGAAGCATTCATGAAAAGAGAGATGTCCAGAATCCTTACTTCCAAGGACACTCTCAGGTGTAAACGATGAGAATTATCCCACCATATCAATGGTTGAAATTGGTTCTGCATCAACATAATACAAACTGTCTAGATCAAATGCCCGTTCCAATGCTGATTGAGATGAAAGTCAAAATTCCTCATCTTTAGGCAACCCATCAAAACAAGCTGGCGGACTTCATTTGCTTAAACTTCTCCAAGAATAGGATAGATTGAATCCTCTCTTTCAATGGAAAAGTCCAGAAGGGAACTGTTATTAATATCACTCCCAAATATAGAATCCTTTGGTTTGGGATCTGAAGAGACTTCTCCAAATTGACTCCCAACCTTTTCAGTAACCTGAGTAATCACATTTGATGAACCCTTTCTTTCCATGTCTAATCACATAAGAAACTTGATCCCGAAAAATTTCAAGCCATTTCAAGATGGGAGCCATCATCCTGGGGCATACATGAGGAACATTCCTGAGATAAAAACACGCACTTGAAAACTGTAGAAATTTCCTTTTTTACTGCTCCCAGGACTGAGGGAGTTTCCATTGAAAATTTTAGTGAGACCTGTAAACCAGTTTAGAATCAAAATACTGTACCTAGAACTGGCCTTCCACAATCCTTTGCTGCCTGTTGTAAAAACCTGGAGAAATATCTAAGACCTCTTATCATATTCTTCTTTAGAAATATTGCAGTCTTTTGTTTTAAATATAGGCTTTTGCTGAACTTTTTAGATCGTTTGGAAAAAGTAATGGTTCCTTGAGTGAGGGAGGTTTGGGAGGAGGAGGAATTCGATAACCCTCTTTGACCTTGGAGACGGCCCCCAGCTCTGGTTGGAAGCTTTCTCAAACCTGATAGGTGGAAAAGCTAAAGATTGTCATACCATTCTTCTATGCGATCAACACATCTTGTTGACACCAAAATCCTGAAGTTCTATCATTGTTTCGAAAGGATTTCTTTGGATATTACCATGACAAATCTTGAGAAGGGCTACAACAGGGAAAAATAGCCTAGTGAGGAAAGGAAATAAATAAAATACATGAGAAGTAATGAATAAATAATATAAAATATCCTAAGATCAATAACATTAAAATAGATCATATATAAACTATGAAGAGAGACTTAAGGCAGTCTGTTCAACAAATATATTTGCTGCAAGTTTGAACTTCTGAAAATCTACGATTTAACTGCCTGATTAGGAAGATCATTCCACAATTTGGTCACAGATGGAATAAAACTTCTAGAATACTATGTCGTATTTCGCCTCTTGATGGAAAAGGCATGACTGTTAGAATTACTGTACCTGCACACCTAGTACTACGTACAGGTTGGTACAGTTTGGTTAGATCTGAATGCAAAGGATGGTCAGAATTATGGAAAATCTTGTCAAACATACATAAAGAACTAACTGAATGATGGTGTCAGTGAATAATATCTAAATCAGTGATAAGAAATTTGAAAGACCGTCAGTTTTTGTCCAACAAATTAAAATAAGATTCAGCAGCTGAAGACCAGACAAGAGAACAATTCTTAAAACAAGGCAGAATGAAAGAATTAAAACACTTCTTCAGAAAAGATTGATCACCAAAAATCTTAAAAGACTCTTAATAAACCAATTTTTGTGCAATTGAAAAAGTAACATTGAATGTGTATCTAAAAGTATATTTTCAATCGAGAATCACACTTAAAATTTCGAGAGTTGTACATTTACATAAACATTATCAATTCAAAAATCTGGATGTTGAGGAGCCAATGTTGAATTTTGTTCACATTAACAATGGGTTCAAAAAATTAACTAAATCTTGAGAGATAACCAGATTAAGCAAATTATTTTTTCATAACTTACATAATGCTTTTGTGGAAAAAAATTCTTAACATTAAAAGAGAAGTCTAATTAGTATATTTTCTCTCTACTTGATATAAAATTGAATCACTCTGTCGATAAAAACATTGGAAACCTTCAAAATATGTTGTCTTAAAGGCTGCACCATTTGATGACAGAAGAATAAACATCAACAAATTTTAACTTATTAACTTATTTGCCTACGCTTAAGAAGATTCCTTAATGATTGAAAAGGATATATCTCATTTGAGATAAGTTCTTTGTACATATTCTCATTGTTGTCAAAGCCTGGTGAATCCTCCAAATAGACAACTTCAGCTTTTACCTTCTGATTACTTCTCACGATAACCTTTAGGGACTTGGTCCTTTATTTATTTCCCCTCATTGTTTCCAATACAGAATCTATTATAGCATCTTGTTATGCATGCTACAAGTAATCGTGAAAGAAAAAAAAGATTATGGGGTCTTCAGAAAGGAAAGTTGACATCTACCTCAGTGATGGTTGCCAACATCTTCTGCCAGCCACTCCAATATCTCTAGAAATGAGGTACCATTGGTGACAGAAGAACTTGAGAGACATCTGTCAAGTATTCTAAGTGCATAACCTTCAGGTTCTAGGCAGGTATTCAATCAAATATCTCAGAGCTACAAGTATTTCCTTCCCTGAACATGAAAGCATTAACTTGAAAGTGAAGAACCATCCTTAAACAAAGGAGCACATACTAGGAGAACCACCAATGCACATTCTCTAAGCATTGTCTATCAGCAATATGGTAGTTTTTCCTAGGACCTACTCCTGTTAGTTGTCTAATACAAGTAGTTCTTTCAGACAATGTTTTGTATAATTTCTTGCCACAGCTTAGAAATAAAAAGGTGCATGGAAGGCAAGGCATAAAATATCTTCCACCGTTCTCTCTGGAGTGATGCAATGCACATACAACTGTTCTAAAACTACTAGTATGGTCCTTCATTAGCCATTTGGAACCTAAATCTGTGATCTTGAAGTGTAAATCCTGCAACAGGGCAGTGAGAACCTTCAAACTAATGAGGTTGAAAATATTAATTGGATAATTTACTTATCACAAATGCTGAGGTGAATATGGAAGGTGGTTAATATGGGAAAAAAAAAAAAAAAAAAAAAAAATTAGTGATTACTTGAAGGCAACCCTTGCAGAATACTAATAGTTCTGGGTACCTCAATGAGTAAGTAGCAGCTTACTATATACAGTAATTTTTCCTTTGTTAAACAAAATATTGATGTGTCTCGGATTTTTTCTTGTCTGGCTATGAGTAATGAGATTGTGGTGAAACAAATATTAACATGAAAAATTTTATACACTGTAGGTGCTCCACTTCTTTTGTTCCAAGAGAAAGAAACTAAAAGCTAGGTAAATATGTGGTACCAAATAAAATGAGCTACAAAGTTTCCAACATCATCACACTTACTTCTTCTTTAGGTATGAGAGAATTGAACCTCGTCCTTCATGGCCGATTAAGTGGGAGATGTAATGTAAAGGTTTTGTGTGATAATACTTCTGAAGTGAAGGCAGAGCCCAGTTTATTTCCAGGGAGTGGTAGTCCTTCATTGGAACCACACGATAAAGACGATGAAGTTTCTCCGTTGGGAAGGGAAATCCATGCTGAATATAAGTTGGTCTTGGTATTCCACTGTCTGGGACCTAGGAATAAAAACTAACTTGTCATTAGAGGATACATAGTTTAAAATGTAATAATTTGAATACAGATATAAATACGGAGTGCCTTTAAAGCTGACAGAGTATGCAGAAATATGTTATCAAGCACTGAAAGCATTAAGCAAACTGCCAAAGGCATCATGATATTTAAAGGTAAAATGGATAGCGGTATATCAAATTGAGAGCACTTATGCACTTTGATACCATATAGCAAATATACCAGTTCCATCAAAAACGCAATAATAGACATTATCTTTCATTTAAAAATTATGCATAAAAATGTTAATATCTCTAAAACAAACATGCCATGTTACAAAACATTACCTTGGAAAATATCTTGCAGACAAATTCTTGTAACACATCCAAAGAATGACGAGACTGTAAGGCTAAAGTCATGTTTCGAGCACTGTAAAAGCGCAGACGTAAATCATGAAGTTTCTTGTGTAATTCCTCATCTGGTATCTCGACATTGAGAGTTGTTTCATTACCCCAAGTGAATTTTCCCATTGGATGGTTCTCAGCAGCAAAACCGGCAAAAAGCTGTTGGACTCGACAAGCATCTTCGGGTAAAGCCATCTGAAATTCTTAAGAAAAATGGAGTTTTTATGATAAAACAAAATTTTATGAATACTTACCTGGCAGTTATATATATATAGCTGAGTCTCCGACTGCGGCAGAATTTAATCGAAAATCGCGGCAACCGCCTTGTGGTGGTTGTGTGGTTAGATGGTTAACAACCCTTACAGGGTGGTACATGGAATCATTCCCATTTTCTGTTCCTCAGATTATCTTTGCCCGACCTGTCTCCTGAGGGGAGGTGGGTGGGCTTTAAAATATATATATAACTGCCAGGTAAGTATTCATAAAACTTTGTTTTATCATAAAAACTCCATTTTTATGAATAGAACTTACCTGGCAGTTTTATATATATATAGCTGATTCACACATTTGGAGGAGGGAAACAGACAGAAAAACATAGTTGGGGAAACAACAAAAGAGTTGTAGGAGAACAAACACCTTGTTTCCTTACCTGCTAAGGTAGCTGACTTCAACAAAGGTAACTGCCTCTAGAGTCGCTTTCCCTTAGGAGTGTTCAGCCAGGAGTAGAACTGCTACGCTGCAAACAACTCAATCGAGTCTGTCAAAGGGGTAGGACCAACAACTTGACTAGACTTCAGAAAACTACCTTCCCATATAAAAAACCTGCAACCTTACTAAAGCTAACCATCTAACCTTGCAGAAATAGATATAAACTATCTATCTGGACTGAGGGAACCGTACCACAGGACGAGGACCTCAGACAACCATAAAAAACACAAACCCATATACAAGTACATAAACTAAGGTTGAGTGGGGGTAGTAACTCCTTTGACTAATACAGAAGCCGCAGCTACGTATGGGCCCAAGGTATAACACTTGTCATAGTCCACTCTTACCTCTCTGAGGTAATGAGAAGCGAAGACAGAGTTGCTCCTCCAAAACGTTGCGTCCATGATCTTCCGGTATGCCAGCGAAGCAGCAATGGCCCTTACTTCGTGAGTCCGTACTTTTAACAGGGCGAAGTTTTCTTCCTCACAAAAGAGGTGGGCTTCCCTAATAGTTTCCCTCAAGAAAAAGGACAAAGCGTTCTTTGACAGGGGTTTTTGAGGATCCTTTACTGAACACCATAAGGAGTTGGAAGCACCCCTCACGCTCTTAGTGTGGGCCAAATAAGCCTTGAGAGCCCTAACCGGGCAGAGGACGCTTTCCTGTTCCTGACCTACTAGATTCGTGAGGTTAGGGACTTCAAAAGTCCTAGGCCAGGGTTTCGAAGGGTTCTCATTCTTGGCGAGAAAGTCGAACCTCAAGGAACAAACCGCTCCATTTAGGGTGAAGCCTACACGCTTCTCGAATGCCTGGACCTCGCTGATCCTCCTGGCAGTCGCTAGAGACAAAAGGAAGAGGGTTTTCTTAGTCAAATCTCGCAGAGAAGCTTGCGAGATAGGCTCAAACTTCCTGGAGCACAAAAACTTAAGCACCACATCCAGGTTCCAAGAAGGGGGTCTTAAGTGCACCTGCTTCGTTGTCTCAAAAGACCTAATGCGGTCCTGCAAGTCCTTATTCTGAGATAACTCTAAGCCTCTATGCCTAAAGACGGTTGAGAGCATGCTCCTGTATCCTTAATGGTAGATACAGCCAGCTTAGCATCCTGCCTGAGGTACAAAAGAAAGTCTGCAATCTGGCTTAGAGAGGTAGAGGACGAGGAAACCTTGCGCCTCCTGCACCAAGCTCTAAAGGTCTCCCACTTTGAATGGTAGACTCTTTGTGAAGAGATCCTCCTTGCCCTGGCAATGGCTTTTGCCGCTTGTGCCGAAAAGCCTCGAGATCTAACGAGCTTCTCGACAGTCTGAAGGCAGTCAGATTGAGAGCGAGGGGGTTTTGGTGAAACCTCTCGAAGTGGGGTTGTCTGAGAAGATCTGGACTTGCCGGGAGTCTTCTTGGAAAGTCCATCAGTAACCCTACCACTTCGGTGAACCATTCCCTCGCAGGCCAGAATGGAGCCACTAGGATCATTCGTCCCGAATCGAGGAGAGCGAACTTCCTGACAACCAGATTGATGATCTTGAACGGGGGAAAGGCATACATGTCCAGCCCCGTCCAATCCATCAAGAAGGCGTCCACTGCAACAGCTTCCTCGTCCGGGACTAGGGAGCAGTAGTTGGGGATCCTCTTGTTTAGACCGGAGGCGAAAAGGTCTATTACTGGTCTGCCCCACAACTTCCAGAGGCTCCGACAGACATGCGGGTTGAGAGTCCACTCTCTAGGAAGGACCTGTCCCCTCCTGCTGAGCATGTCTGCCCTGATGTTTCTCTGCCCTTGAACAAACCTTGTCAACAGCTGGGTCTCGTTCTCGTTCGCCCAGAGGAGAAGCTCTCTCGCAGTTGAGAACAGGGAGAGGGAGTGAGTTCCCCCTTGCTTCCTTATGTACGCGAGAGCTGTGGTGTTGTCGGAATTGATCTCCACAGTCTTTCCCGACACCGAGGTTTTGAAGGCCTTGAGCCCTAACAAAATGGCCATCAATTCCTTCCTGTTGATATGCCAACTGACCTGACTCCCTTCCCAAATACCTGAGACCTCTTTGTTCCCTAGTGTTGCTCCCCAGCCTGACTCGGACGCGTCTGAGAATAACACTAGGTCGGGGTTCTTCTTGAACAAGGAGATCCCTTTTCCCAACAGAGCTGGGTCCAGCCACCACATTAAAAGATCCTTGATCTCTGTCGGAATGGGAAAAGAAAAAGTGTCCTCCTGGATCTTTCTGTTCCAAACCTTTGCGAGGAAGTGTTGCAGAGGCCTTAGGTGCAGTCTCCCCAAAGGGACAAACTGCTCCAGGGAGGATAGAGTTCCCAGCAGACTCATCCACTCCTTCGCTGAGCATTCCTGCTTCCTCAAAAAGTCTTTGACTTTGTCCAGGCACCTGGTCTGCCTCTCCTGGGAGGGAGAAGCCTGAAAAAGAACTGAATTCAGAACTATCCCCAAATAGAGAATACAGTAGTCTGATTCGGCTCGGTCTGAGATTTCCCCCAGTTGACGATGAGTCCCAGGTCCTGAGTGATCGTATAAGTTTTCATTAGGTCCTCCAGACATTTCTCTTTCGACTGTGACCGGATCAGCCAGTCGTCTAGATAGAAGGAGACCCTTATCCCCTCCTGGTGTAACCAGCTTGCCACATTCGCCATTAGTCTGGTGAAAACTTGGGGAGCTGTGCTGAGACCGAAGCAAAGTGCCCTGAACTGGAAGCACTTGTCCTGGAACACAAACCTCAGATATCTCCTCGAAGACGGATGAATGGGGACGTAAAAATAAGTGTCCTGCAGGTCGAGAGAAACCTGGACGAACTGCAGCCAGCACTGACTGAGTCGACTCCATGGAGAACTTTGTTTTCTCCACGAAGGCGTTCAGAGAGCTGACATCTAGGACTGGTCTCCATCCACCCGAGTTCTTGGGAACCAGAAACAGGCGATTGTAAAAGCCTGGGGAGGCGAGGTCTTGAACTGGCTTTATTGCTCCCTTGACCAACATCTGGTCGACTAGCTCCAGAAGAGCCTCTCGTTTCCCCGCGTCGGTGTACTGAGCCACTAAGGCCAGGGGAGAGTCTGAGAGAGGTGGTTTCTTTAAAAAGGGGATCTTGTAACCTTCCTTGACGACTGAGAGGGACCAGGTGTCCGCCCCTCTCCTTTTCCAAGACTGCCAAAAATGAGACAGTCTTGCCCCTACTGGTGTCTGGAGGACTTCCATCTCATTTTTTGGACCGGGGCCTAAACGCACCCCTGCTGGTCCTTGGCCCTGACTCTTGTCTTCTCCCCCTAAAATCCGCTCTCGAGGAGATCCTGCCCCGAAAGGGCTGTTGAAACTTCTTCTCCTCCTCCTTCAGAGGAGCCGGAGCAACAGGTAAGGTCTTTCTAGCCGACCGAGACAAAAGGTCCTGAGTAGCCTTCTGAGCCAGAGAAAGGGAGATATCTCTGACCAGAGCTTCAGGAAAAAGATGACGTGAAAAAGGGGCGTAAAGTAGCTCCGACTTCTGGGCAACAGTCACAGATCTAGAGGTGAAGGAGCACAAAAGGGCCCTCTTCTTTAAGACCCCTGCTGAGAAAAGGGAAGCCAATTCATTAGCTCCATCCCTTAGAGCTTTGTCCATGCAGGACATGATACTCGTCAGGTCCTTCGTGTCCTCCAGGAGTTCAGACTTCCTGGCCAGAGTCCCGAGAGACCAGTCCAGGAAGCTGAAAACCTCGAAAACCCTGAAAATTCCCTTGACGAGGTGATCAAGCTCCGACATGGACCACATCACCTTGACAGAGTTTAAAGCATGCCTTCTTGCCGAGTCCACAAGGGCCGAGAAGTCACCTTGGGAGGAGGAAGGCACTCCTAACCCCAAAGGTTCCCCTGTCTCATACCACATACCGGCTTTGGAAGCGAGCCGAGACGGTGGAAAAGAAAAGGTGGTCTTGACAGCTTGTCTCCGTTCCTTCATCTAATCATCCACTTTAGCGAGAGCTTTCCTGGCCGAAATTGAAAGTTTCATTTTGATGAAGGCCAAAGACTTAGTAGCTTTCTTCCTGGTAAATTGAAACTGAGGAGAACGAGGGGCCGAAGGTTGAAATTCCTCCCCATAAAGTTCCAAAAGAGAGCGAGAAAGAACCTTGTAATCGCTAGAAGAGTCGGCAGGTTTTTCTTCCTCTTCCGAAATATCTTCGAGGTCCTGCTCAAGGATAACATCCCGAAGAGTTGGGCTGCCAGCAGTCTGGCAGCGAGAGCTGTTTGAATCCTGGCGCCGAGCGCCGCTAACATCCAGTCGGCGAGAAGCGGTATCGTCACGATGACGAGAAGCGGTATCGTCACGATGACGAGAAGCGGTATCGTCACGATGACGAGAGGCAGTATCGTCACGATGACGAGAAACGGAAGCGTCCTGAAGATGCAGGCTGCCGTCGCCTTGAAAATGCAGACTGCATTCATCCTGTTTCCTAAGAAACGAGGCAGTAACGTCCAGGCGTTTCGAAAGGGAAACGGAATCGTCATGGCGCCGAGAACGAGAGGCAGTATCGTCCTGGCGCCGGGAGAGGGGGGAAGGAAATTCCTGGCAGCGTGCCGATGAAGAGGGTGTACGTTGTCGTACGACCGACGAAGTGCGCAGAGGTTTCTTGGGAGAGATACTAAAATCTCTCTTAGAAGAAGATCTCTTAACAGGCAAAGAGACGTCCTTACGTCTGACGGACTGAGAAGGGTGGCTGAAAGCTTTAACTAACGATGAAAGTTGTTCCTGCATAACAACCATGAAAGCTTTAGCAATCTCCGCTGGCTCTCGCGGTGCCGAAGACGGCAGTTGTCGTACGGCTTGACTGGGAGCGCTGGCAGAAGAAGCAGGGAGTCTAGCAGGATTAACTGGGCTAAGGACTCTCTGTTTCGCCCTTTTAACAGGAACATCGAAATCGTCTTCCGAAGGATCAGGGTCTCTGCTACTCGAACCGGGAGAGGGAGAGCGAGACTGCACGTCCCGGTTCCACCCTCTCTTCATTGGTCTTGATTCGTAACGCCAATTACGTCTGGGAGAACGATCAGGCGAAGACACAAACGTATCCGACACGCCTTTCCTACGGCGGTCAAGAGCAGCCTGGGAGATCGCAACAGGACTGTCTGAGGCGACGACTGACCGAGGATAAGCACCTCTCACCCCCTTTCGGCTTTCGACGTACCTTCTCCCTTGGTCCTGGGAGCTTGGTAGAGGTCTAGACCTAGGGGTATGACAGATTCGATCAGTCGCCACCTCCACTGCACTTTCACAAGCACTAATTTCACCTACACCCTTACCTTTAAAGGCCTCCAACTGTGCTTTAATGGCCTCCAATTCAGCAGCTAATTTAGCATACCCAGGGTCATCCGTACGCACAGGTCCTGTAGAAGGGGCAGGAGTCACTACATTTGGGGAAGGAATACCTTCCAAAGGGGTTACAAGCAAAGGGTCAATAGATAAATCTAAGCTAGGCTCACTAGCAGACTTTGACTTTGATTTAGCTCTTCTAACTCTATCAATCTCAAGTTTGCGCACATAGCGCTGCATAGCTAACCAATCATCATCACTTAAAACCTCGCATTCCTTGCACTTATTATCTGAAGCACATTCAAACCCCCTGCAACCCATACAGATAGTGTGAGGGTCAACCGAAAGTTTCGGCAACCTCACCTTGCAAATATCATTCGCACAAACACGATAATGAATTTTCTCACTCATGATAATAAAAGAAAAAAGACAAAAAACAAAAACAACACAATTGCCAAATCCCAACACAGTGAACTTCACCAAAAACGAAGTCCAAAAAGGCGATGAAGGGAAAGCGATCCGAAAAACTCTGAAAGGCGGACCAACGATGTTGTCGATCCGACCGGCAGAGATAATCTGAGGAACAGAAAATGGGAATGATTCCAAGTACCACCCTGTAAGGGTTGTTAACCATCTAACCACACAACCACCACAAGGCGGTTGCCGCGATTTTCGATTAAATTCTGCCGCAGTCGGAGACTCAGCTATATATATATAACTGCCAGGTAAGTTCTATTCATAAAAATTATTTTCTTTATTCAACTTTTACTCGACCACTAAAAAAAATGACAGATTTTTAGGATAATTATCATTTTTCCTTACTATATATAACCGAGTCCTTTACTATACTATAGGAGATGGATAACAACGAAGGCGGGAATACAGAGGTTAAATTTTAAATGGGGTGTTACAACTAGCAGGGTAGGAGCAGGCAATTAGCTCCCACCCCTGTATAGTTTGGAAAATTACAAATTATCTTAAAAATTTGTCATTTGCCTCAACACAAATACAAATCAGCATTTTTTACTATAAGAGACTCATCCTTAGGAAGAAGTCCACCTTTCAATTGACTGGATAACTAACCCAGGAGCCAAACAGATCATGTACTTCTAACATAATTGTGGTATACAGTCAAGAGATCTTTTGTCTTCTAGCTATAGAAATATCCATATGAGCAGGAGGGGAGGACACAACTTTTCTTCTAGAGGAGAACCTTACTCTTGGTGATCACTGCCTTGCATGTTGACTTCTCGATTTTCTACTTTCTGGATCATGTAAGTTTAACACGAGTTTAACAAGGACCTTATGCATGTATGAAAGTGAGTGCTCAAAGGAAATCACTCAAGCAAGTGAAATGTCACACTTAACCTCTGTCATTGACCTATGCTCATAGAATCCTTTTCTGAAGATTGCATAGTGATAAGTGAGTGTGCGAGAACAGGGGAGTTCAGCATTGTGTGTGACCTGACGAGAGTGCAGAACAGATGATAGTTCCTCGTTAGAAGAATGTTTGCTACCTAAAGGGCGGATGCGATCCATCAGATGAGTGCGAGCTATCAAGAGAGCGCATGAATATTCGATTCACCTCTACGATTAAACATGCACTAACCACAAAGTATGCACAAACAATAGCTATCTTGGGAACTGGTGAGATCTTATTGACAGTAGAGCACTTGCGAATAGTTAGTGCATGCTATGAAAGGAATGCACATACATAAAGTTGAGAGAGCACACCAACAGTAGAGCAGATGCAAACAATAGAAAGTTCAGGCTCGAATATGTTCGCTCAGGAGAGTGAGCACAAACCTTAGTGTGAGAGCAAACAAGAGAGTGAGCACAAACCTTAATATGAGAACAAACAAGAGTGAGTATAAACCTTAGTGTGAGAGCAAACAGGAGAGAACACTTGCAAACAGGTGAGTGCATGCTAGCAGAGGTGTGCACACTAACCCAGTGCGCACTAATGCTCATATGAGTTGGCAGTCGTTGGAGAGCATGCCAACAGGTAAGTAATCCTATCCAGATGATTGCCAACTAGTTGGCAGCCTGAGTGCATGCAGAGTTCAATATTAGATGAGTGTGTCTTCTGCGATGTGAAATCTTAGAAGATTCATCTTCAAAGGAGGTGAGTGTAATTTTCCTAGATGGAGGTTGACCCCCTAAGGAAACTCTGCAGATGCTCTATCCTCTTGGCATTTGAAAAGTAGGTAACAAGGGACTATCACATATTACTGGGTCAAAAGAATGAGGCTAGGTGGAGAGGGAGGCCTTAGGCACTTCTTCCCCTTACCAGATACAGTAATACTATCGGTGATTCCTAATTTGGTAACGATGGAGCCGCAGAAGGTGAAAATTGGCGATCAACTGCACCTTTCGAAGTCCTGGGTTGGACTGAGAGTGTCATATTAGTAGCTCCCTCTGTAGGGCAGCACACAAAGGTGGGGCCACAGAGGAGGACCTAGTCTTAGATGTAGAAAAGGCCTGCAGGAGCATTTCCGTCAACAAAATGCCCTCAAGCCCTAAAGAAGGTCAGTTTCCTTAGAAAATTTTCCTTAACAGCATTGCCATCCAAAAATTCCAGCTCACTGCAAATTGAAAGGGGAAGCATATAGGCACGCCTCACTCAGAGCTTTTTCTAAAGTTAAGTCTTGGCTATCGTCCTTTTTGTCACCTCACATGGGGGAGAAGGTTTTGAAGCTTTGGTACCAGAGAGACAAGAGAGAGGTGTAGCGGATTTCTTCAACTTCAAACAAGACCCCGAAGGAGAGGAATCTCGCTTTGCATTTTTCTTCCTTCTCTTGCCATACTCGTCACAGTCAATGCAAAGCCAGCTACCCTTTACATTCCACATATGGTATTAACTCTAGCAGTACCCTTGTAAGAAGGGCACAATGAATAGGACTCATGAAAGTAATCCACTTGCAACCTGATATACCTAAGCAGAACTGCATGCCTGTATCATGGTTTCTTCATTTTAAGTCGCACAGCAATTTGAATATAGAAAAAAAGTGTAAATATAGCCAAGTTTGTTGCACCAAGAGTACATCCATACTACTCGTCAGCTGACGTCTAAGTAGCTACTCAGTGACCTGGCACAGAGATGGAGATTCCCCGCCACCCCACTAACTACTGACGCATGGTTACTAGTAAGTTTGGACAGCTGAATTTCCAGCTTAGCTGAAATCATACTCTTATTGAAGGATGAAGGTTTGTATTCATGTAAGAACAGATAAGCATTACAGGCTGATTTCTTTCTGTCTTTGATTAAATGTTACTTTTTCCAGCCATTCAAGTATATTTCATCGCAACATTTAATGTTGGTGTAACAAAAAAAAATTTCAAATAAGCTATATGTAACAATACAGTAACTGGCAAAATCCTATTTTTCTATATGAAACAAAACCTTTTTTTAATTTATAAGAGAAGTTACTGTAAGTCTTCAAGCAGGAAACTAACTTACAACACAAATTTATCTTTGTTTCAGACAAATATAAATGTTCTGGTACTTACCACTATGAACTGCTTTCCTTTCTCTGGTCATTGCCTCTTTTTTCATAAGTGGGTTGATGAAAAATTGTGCAAATCTGTCTAACCCTCCATAAAAGTGATTCTCTTCAACCTCAAAATAAAATGTTGTGTGTTCCATATCAGTATGTGCATTGTCATGGCCTCCATGTTTCTGAAAATAATGATTCACATTTAAAAGAACTATGCACCATATAAATAAAGATGCTATACAGTGGTCTTCAAACCAACTACAAAATATTCAATACTGTATTATGGCAAAATTCCTAAAGCTCTGAAATCACAGTTATTCATTTTTGAATCATTAATTCCAAAAACAAAAATCAAACAAAATACCAACACAAATAACCATTTTTGATTTTACAAAGGTTATACGAACAGAAATGTCTAGCTACTTATGAAATATAAATAAAATCCAAGAATTCCAAGAAATTCATATTGTGTACATTAAAATGTGTCCGAAACTATCAGCAAAAGAATTCTCATACCACTTTCTAGACAGGAAATTTCCATGAAAATGATGAAAAGCTACTGGCCATCACTAACCTTTATGTAATAGTCAAAAGCATTTTCCTTTGGGTACTTTTCTGAGCCCATAAAAACCATATGTTCAAGAAAATGCATCAGTCCCTGAATTTCCATCGGATCCTCAAAGCTTCCAATACCTACAGTCAGAGATGCAGCAGCCTGTGAAAATAATAAAATACTATACCTATACCATATGATGGTGTTTCAGAAACAATATAACATTACAACTAAAGCTTAGTCCTAGTAATGCTTCTTCTTCTCCTTATCTGTAAAGAGAAATAAATCTACTGGAACAGATCAAAACCACATAAACTTGTCTAGCATCTTCCAAGGAATAAATTCTTTTCAGTTAATTTTGAAACACAAAGAAAAAGAGATGATAATAAACTACAATAATCACTCAGCTATCGTGGGTGTTACATTCCAAGCACCCCACGATAGCTGAAAAACTGCATAGTAGTTACAGAAATCTACAGTATTTTTTTTTCCTTTTTATAATTTTTCAGATTTTTTTATCTTCATCAATTTAGGCTTTATAAACCCTCCAAATATTCTTATAAGCCTATTGTACACTTGAAAACTTTATAAGCTAATACTAGACATTTGAACACCTTTTCAGCTAAAACTAGACAATACAACGTGCATTAAGTATAATAAAATAGTATTCATTGTATAAAAAAATTAAATTGTTCCTTCCACACACCATTTATCTTATTGCCTGGTATTAACCATTAGTACATTACAGACTTACTAAATACTTGGTTGTATTCCCAGCTTCTTTCATCAATCCTCCTCGTGACTCTTCCATTTCTTCATCCATATCATCTTCACTTTCATCATTCTCTTCTTCCTCATCATCTTCCTCCTCCTCTTCTTCTTCTCCTTCCTCTTCTGGCTCATCATCATCATCTTCATCCTCTTCTATACATCCTATAAAAACAATATAAATAGCAATAAATATTCCTAAAAGGTCAATTAAGCAGCTGCTTAAAAAAAAATATTACACAATTGCAACACTTTTTACAGTAAATTACATATTAATACATAATGATACTACAACAAAAACACCACAAACTGCAGCCAAAAAAAAAATGTGTGGTACTGAATTGAACAGCAAATTTATGCATCAGAAGAGCATAGTTCATCAACAACATGGCAGAGACCTGTAATAATGTAATGATGCACTGTATTTTCTTACCTCTTAAATTTTCTGGGGGAGGATCCCCTGCCCTACTACAATATGAAATCAGAAGCGCTGTTAAGCCATTTGGCAGGCGAATAACTCTGGAAAAGAAATAACAAATTAGGAATCAATTTGAATTTCTGCTAACATACAAACCTGTAGTCCTCTTTAGTAGGGTATCAATTTCGGCAAAACTGAAAACTAGTCGATAGTTTTTTTCAACTACTGAGCTCCCTCCTTTTGCTAGTGCAGAGAGGTCGATGACTGGTTTCCAGCCTCCAGATGCCTTTTGCACAAGAAAAATGCAACTGTAGAAGCCTGGGGACCCGTCCTTGATCTCTTGGAGAGCGTCCTTCTCAAACATGGTCCAGATTTTGGCCCGGAGGGCCTTGTCCATCGCGGATCCCGACACGTAGGACTTTGGTGTCGACGGTGGATGAGCCAGGAGAGAGGGACAGTTGATGAAAGGAACGATATATCCCCTTCTGAGGACGGAAACGGACCAGGGGTCCACTCTCAGTTCCATCCACCATTGCCATCTGCTGCTCAGGCATCCCCCCACTGGTGGACAGGTCGGGGGATTGCCCTCCCTATCGGAAGCGTCGCTGGGATTTCTTGCTGTTGCCTCTGAAGCCTTTGGATTCTCTTGGACGAAAGGTACCCTTAGGCTCCTGAGGTTGTGTCGGCTTTTTCTTAGGAGCAGTCTTTTTCTGGTCGTTCTTGGCGGTTGTAGTTCTCTGCGGTTGTTGCTGCTGCGGAGGAGGCTTACGGGAAACTACCGCACACTGAAGGAGAGAGTCGTGGCTCGCCTTCCTCAAGCGCTCAGCCACAGCCTCGATGTCGGCTCCGGCGAACAGTGTAGGGCCATCCATCAGAGGGTTGCGGAGTCTCCTAGTCTCCCTCTTCAGCAGCTGCTTCTGGAATCTGGAGGCCACCGCATCCCGGCGCCTCAAGATCCAGTTGGCCCATTGGTTGACAACATTCTCCGTCTAAAGTTCAAGGGTTCTGGCCCCTGAGAGAAGGAAGGAGAAGAGGGCCTCCTTTCTCTTCGTCGACAAGAAGTCCTCGTTCTTGACGAGGTAGCCAACTGTCCCCGACCAATAATCCAACCATGAGGCGGATTGCAAAGCACACTTTGCAACCTGCTCCATGTTATCAGCGTCAGCCGCAGAGAAATCAACTGAAAGGTTCACCAGCCTCTCGATGGTGTAACACGATGTGAGTGACACGATCTCTGGATTGAGCAGTAGAGGTGAGGGATCATCATCAATCACCTCAAGTACTTCCTGTGCCTGATGTACGGCATAGGAAGTAGCCTGGAGGAATCAGCCACTCTGAGTGAGTGCGTAGCGCCAGCTAGCTGGGCATACGCTCGCTTCTTCCCCGCCTTCAACCCCTTAGACCAGGGTAGGGATACTCTGGTTTTGGTGGGTTTATGGGCATCAGAGAACAGATCCAGAACTGTGTCTTGGTCCTCGCGCGGAACCTGGTCCGGTTCCCCGAGGTTGTTCACGCGGCGAATGCACGAAAGGACCTGAAGAAAAACTCTATCAGAGTCCTTTTGCTCCAGTGCAGATACCTTCAGGCTGAAGGCCGGCGATAAAGCCCCATCTGAGTGGTCAGATCCGTCGTCAAAGGGTACTTCCTCACTCGAGCTAGCACCCATAGCAGCTCGAGGAGAGTGGATTTCGTCAACTGGGGTCTTTGATGATCTGGGAGGCAGACCACTGTGGGATACACTGACAGCAGTGGTTGGACCCTTAGACTCATTCCTTTGAGGCTGACAGTCACCCATAGACTGCCAGTTCTTAGGAATGGTCTTAAGAGTCCTTCCTCTATTTGGGACCTGGAGCAACGGAATCGAGGAGAGAGGGTTTTCCTGAAGCTCTTGTGACCTAGGGTCCTGCTCCCTCAGTCACGCTGGCTGGAGTTGGAGCCTCCTTGGTGGATGATCCCGCAGGCTCTATGGACGACAAGTGGTAGGGCTCCGTGTACGAGATCTCTCTTGGAGATCCCGAACCCCTCTTTAGCATAGGGTGCAAAATATCTCCCATAGGAGGAGTTCTATTTCTCCCTTCCCTAATCTTGCCCTTGGGCACGATAGGAATCATGCCCAACCTCTCCCACATGGCGTCCTGCGTGGTCGGACCCTTACTCCTTAGGTAACAATCATATCTGGAGGGGTGTACCGTGGGAGGGGATCCGGTCTGCCTTGGAAGTGAAGAGCGTCGAGGATCTGAAGGGAAGGGAATCTTCGCCCTTGGAGTACAAAGGAATCACAGGGGTTCTGACTACTGAGGAAGGGGGTTATGCTGGAAGCCCTACCGTCTCCTTGATAGCCTTCAATAGGTCCTGAAACCAAGGGCTTTCCTTGGTAAAGGAAAACTTTGCAGTTACCCTGACGTCTAGGACCTGGTAATGAAGCCTCAAAGGGAACTGGTCTCGAAGGCTTTTCGGGCTTATCATATTCCCGTGGAAAACATTGATTTGAAGTTCTCAGTGTGACTGTAAGCCTGGAGACCTTTGGGTGATCTGCGCTGCGGTGTTGTTGGTGCATCTCACCTACTTACCATGTGCGCAGTGGCTGGGCCTTCAGTGGTTCCATAGCGCGATCGTGCTGGATGGAATGCGCTAGGTCTTATTGCCACTCCCTCTTACGTGAAGAGAGCTCGCTATCTGGCGCGCGCTCACCCTCAGGCAGGTGTGCACTCTCGCCAGAGCACAGTCGACCGGGAGCGTGCTGTCTTGCAGGCTCGCGCGGGTGCTGAACGTCCCTGCTATCCCCAAGTGTAGCAGTGCGAGGATACCCTGGCACTCATAAGACAGAGGGCGCGCTTCCTAGAAGCGCGCACGTTGTGGTTAGTGAGAAGCGATCCCTGAAGCTGTAGCGCTTATTGCATATGTCATGCTGGCAGCGCGAAGAGCGCTCACCGGGTGTGGAGAGCACGTAGCGCGTTCTGGTGATGGAGCGAGCGCTGAATGGTACTGAGCGGTGGTCAAGTGCATAGTGAAGAGCTCGGTTCGCTGCGCTCACTTTGTGCAAACGAGGAGTCTCGCTGCTCGGAGTGCGTGTGCGCGCCTCGCCCTGAGGGTGAGTATTGAGCAGGAGAAGTCATGCGTGCACCTTACTCTGCAACGTTAGGGAGCGCGTGAAGATGGTATAGCGCTCTCTGCATCCTGCCGGTGTGCTGGCGAGGAGTCAAGATGATGTGAAGAGTCCTGTGATCATTATCGGGCTCCAAAGGGCCACCGTTGGATAGACTCAATCCTGGTATAGATGAGTCCATAGGGTGCTGGTAAAACCCCCCATGGAGGGACCACTGGGGGGAGTCTCGCCTCCCCCGCAAGCAGGAAGGACGGTCAGCACATTTCGCTCCCGGGGGAGCATCGTCGCAAGGGTGAGACTGAAGATCGGCGACGATGGGTGTGAGTTTGTCTTTCCTCGGAAGGATCGATTCTCCCTCACCTGGAGCCAAACCTCTTGGCAAAGCCTTTCCCTTTTCCTCCGCAGAGACAAGCCCCTCCAGAGGATCAAGTCCAGGTTTAGCCGGAGGAACAAAGCCGAAGCTTGTTCCTGGGATTCGAGAGTCCCTGGACGGAATACCCCAGGGGGGTACTTGTCCTCACCTGCCTCTGTCCATCCTCCAAAGGAGAGCGGACGGAGGAACAGGCCGGAGACGAGGACTCTGCGCCTGAACATGCATGTATGCCCAAGCGGAGGACCTCCTGAAGACATTCCTTGGATGAGGGCTCACGGCCATGTACGTTGCAGCGAGACATCATCAACGGGTTTACTTGCGGAGGAGGTCAGCACTGCTTCGCTACGGGAAGCAACAGAGACCTCCGAACAGCAGGGTTGCCCAGGCATTAAAGGGTTGCCGATCTTACTCGAAGGGGCTCCAGGGGAACCCGAATGAGAAGAGCCAGAATGGGCGGATTAATTTGCAGGAGTAGATGTAGGTCTGGGTTTCTTTCCCTTCGCAGCAAACTCCGAGGGGGAAGAATAATTCTTCGATCTCTTCTTCCTGCGTTTACCAAATCGCACCCATTGGGAGGGCGACCACTCCCTACAATCATTACACAGAGACTTCTCCGTGCAGGAGTGACTCCTGCACAAAAGGCAGAGACCGTGAGGGTCCATCTCCTTGGTGGACATGAAAGGGCCGCAGCGGCGACCTTCCTTCCCAAGACAAGTTCACATATTGAACCTTCACGGACAGGCACTCCTGAAAAGAAAAAGTAAAGCCAAAGCGAAGAAAAAGCATAAATTCAAACCAGCCAGTTTTTAAAATATAGGAAGCATTTTTCCCCACTATTTTGCGGGAGAGAGAGACAGCACGTCTACAATCTACAGAGCCGAACTGAAAAGTGACGGCTGGTCGTCGGTATGCGGGGAACGGGGGAGTGGTCACCAACTCTCCCCCCCCCCCCCCCCATACCGCTAACTAGCGAAAAGAGGGAGCTCAGTAGTTGAAAAAGCTATCGGCTAGTTTTCAGCTTCGCCAAAATTGATACCCTACTATAGAGGACGTAATGGTTTGTATTCTGTGCCAGAACAAATGTATATTACTGTAAAGTACTTAACTCTCAAGTTTTATATATAATTCATTTGAAAAATGAAAAATTAGTTAATGCAATTTTACAATTCAGTAACTACTGTACATGGAATAAAGCTTTCGGAGGAATATATTTTACAAATACTTTACTGGACCTAAATACACACATCTTTTATGCCAACATATATATATATATAAAGCCCATTATAAATGTATTCACCAACAAACCAAACACATAAAAACTGTATTGAAGACTTAAATCACAGGAAACTATGCATGAAGTCAGGTAGATATATGCAAAATAGTAACAGTACTGTACCCATACAGACAAAATTTGCTTCTTACGAAATGCCCTTTAATCAGGTTTTTTCAAATAGCATCATTTTGATACACTTTACAGAACTAGAGTAATTTGAAACAATTCAACATAAACAACACCAAATAGAGTCCTTTAACACTAATCTCAACAATGCCAATGTATAGCTGATATAAGTTTTAGCTTATGATTATTCCAAAACATCCTTGATTAGGACAATGAGTTTTTTTAGACTCATAGGTCTAACACAAAGGATTTGTTATAAGGTAAATTAGATATTGGCTTCTCGACTGAACGGGAAGCAGCGAGCACAAACTTCGAGCATGAATTTGGATTTAAAAAAACAAGATGGCTGCTGTAGATAAGACGTACTCTTGCTTGGCAACCTTGGGTCCAACAAGCCTCAAGACAATAATAAAAATATGCTTTGCTCATCCTGTAGTAGTTGAAGAGAGAACCATCCTCTAGACTCATTTCTCAGCAAAGGTTATCAAAGATACCTTTGGCTTCTCTTCTCCTGAGCCACTCCCAAAAGCAAGCACAAACGTTTTTTGTTCTTCTTCAATTCATTCAACATTCCAAAACATATTACAGCATTATTCCAAAAATTTTTAGGTGCCATGATGATGACAGCTGATCGGTTTTGTTGACACTTTTTTCTAATGCTCCTCGAAGCAGATCATAGTGTGATGCTACAACACACTCACTCACTTGCATCGGCTGAAGGTTGGCAAAAACCTTGAGCAAGAAATGATTAGTGTGATTCCAGCATTATTATTATTATTACTGTATTATTATTATTATTATTTGCTAAGCTACAACCCTAGTTGGAAAAGCAAGATGCTATAACCCCAAGGACTCAAACAGGGAAAATACCCCAGTGAATAAAGGAAATATGACAAATTCGTAGATAATTTGTATTTTTCCTAACGATACAATCCTAGCTATTTACATGGGGTAATTACTTCGGCGCAGCCGATGACGAGCCATAAAGTTTTAACGAGGGTTTCCTACCCCACCGCTAGTTAGCGGGGTGGGGGGGGTGTAGCTGGCTACCCCTCCACCCTCACACACACCGGTAATTAGTTCACTTTACTTAGAGGCAGGACTTATCTTGGAGGACAGGGCTGGCGGGCACATAACTGTAAATAGCTAGGTTTGTATCGTTAGGAAAAATACAAATTATCTACGAATTTGTCATTTGTTCCTTAACTGAATACAAACCACGCTATTTACATGGGGTGACTAAACCCTTAGGAAGGGAGGTAAGTCCCCTGCCATACTGGCTTTGGCTTGCCCGGGGTCCCCGAACCTGAGTTCATAAGGCAACTCCAGGATCGGGAACCCTGCACCTCGCAGGCAGTCAAGGACTGCTGCGGCCTACATAAGCTGTGTGTGAAGGTGAGCAGTGACACGTCCTAGGAAGTTGACCTGGAGTCCTTAATAAGGAAATCTAGGCTAGGACTACCCAATACCACCTCGTCAGGGTATGGGGACATGACAGTATTAAAGGCTAATACTAGGAACACAAGGGAGCATGGCTTACCTGCAGAGGTTCGAGGTCAGCTGTGCAAAGAACCAGGATGCTGTTTTTCTCCAAGGGAGGAGAGGATGAAGAAAAGAAAAGGGCCAGACAGATCTTTTCATTCACACAGACTAAAACCGGATAACAATGCCCTCAACCCTCTGCTACTTGTCCAATTAGGAGCCTGAGGTTAGACCAGCTGTTGTGCAGCCACCACAGGGCCGATAGAAAACGTATCGAGCCTCCTGTGGGTCACATCTTGCAGGTAGTGGGCCGTGAAGGTAGTCTGACGCTTCCAGACCCCGGCTTGCAGGACCTGCGTCACGGAAAAGTTCTTCTTGAAGGCCAGAGACGCAGCCCTAGACCGAGATATTACTGCTAGAGAGTTATTGGGTCCTTTGACTGGCCAGCCAGTACTACATTAGACCCCTATATCTGGTTATAGCTCATTTCATCTTTGCCGACACACAAAATCGTCTGGCCTATTCTTTTCACATTCTCGTCTTTCCTCATACATTTGTCAACACTGAAATTACCAAACAATTCTTCTCCTCTCAGGGGGTTAAATACTGCACTGTAATTGTTCTGTGGCTACTTTCCTCTTGGTAAAGGTAGAAGAGACTTTAGCTATAGTAAGCAGCTCTTCCAGGAGAAGGACACTCC
>NC_090725.1:273931747-273946747 GCF_036898095.1 Palaemon carinicauda
CTTGGTAAGAGTAGAAGAGACTTTCGATATGGCAAGCAGCTCTTCTAGGAGAAGGACACTCCAAAATCAAACCATTGTTCTCTAGTCTTGGGTAATGCTATAGCCTCTGTACCATGGTCTTCCACTGTCTTGGGTTAGAGTTCTCTTGCTTGAGGGTACACTCGGGCACACTTCTATCTTATTTCTCTTCCCCTTGTTTTGTTAAAAAATTTATAGTTCATATAGGAGACATTTATTTTAATGTTACTGTTCTTAAATATTTAATTTTTCCTTGTTTCCTTTCCTCACTTGGCTATTTTCCTGTTGGAGCCACTGGGCTTATAGCATCTTGCTTTTCTAACTAGAGTTGTAGCTTAGCAATTAATAATAATAATAATAATAATAATAATAATAATAATAATAATAATAATAATAATAATAATAATAATAAAGTGATACTAATCAAATCTGGCCAATTGGTCAATTGAAATTCCAAGATGGCAGCCATTTTTCAAGATGAACGCCATATAAATTGCCCGAAGTTGATGTTTTGCTTAAAAGTATTTTTTGTTGTCCAATTTGCATATCTAGATATGTATTCCTAATATGTTTTCATGCCTACTGAAGAAAAACTCATTAATCATGTTTATTAAGATGGGTTTTCCTTCAAGTTGGTAGCAGTATCTAATAATCTAAAGTGAGCAGTAGGTGAAAGAGGAGCGGGAGTGAGGCTTAGCTCTGGCTGCTTGTAAACAATGTTTTCCCTGCTCAGTCTTACCACCTCCTTATTAATACAGTATTACCATACCATAACTCCTCATCCCCCACCCAAGCTTGTAATTACAGTTACGAGCTTAACTGCACCATTATCCAGTCCTCAGACACATGCCAACTTGGGTTCCTGGTTATTCGATGAGGGCAAAGGCAGGTTGTGGGGAGAGTCATGTATGAACCCCATTGTGTCCAAGTGAAAAAAGACAAGCTCCTGACGGCACCAATGCAGCGGTGTTGCTTGTTGGTTGTTCCTCTAGTAACCTTGATAGGGGTAGCTTCATTGCCGTGGTGTTTTGCCTGTGAGGGGATAGATAAGGGGGCTTGCAGCTGTAGGGCATTGTATAGAGATGGGAACAGGCATTTTTGGTTGATAGAGGAACGGAGGCACAGAGGTTTATCCGGTTCAGCATAGTTACCCTGTCAGAGCCATAAATCCTGATGCAGTACTTGTCATGGTCCAAAACCTCGGTGACTGTGCCAGTTCTATCCCAGCGCTTTGGATGATATCCTGTGCCATTCTGAACAAAGCATTTGTCCCCAATATGTATTGGATGAGCAGGTCGAGAATGGGCATCAAGAGTCTCCTTTGATTTGGCATACCGCGTGCAGAGGGCCAACTCCTTCATTTTCCAAGCCTCCCGCCAAGTGGGTCTGATATTTGGTTTAGAAAACTTTTCCAGCCGGTTTACAAAAGCTAATGAATCTCTTAGGAATTTTCCAAATATGATTGGGCAGGAGAGATATCACAGTCAGGGTCTGGTGTGTTTCTCAGCTGTAGGAGGGCTCACAGAAACTGGTCATTATCCAGTTGTCCAGTTGGTCTGATGTTGGATTTCAGAAGTCTCTTTGTACTTTTGACTGCAAATTCGGCCCTACCATTTGATTGTGAGTGGTATGGTGATGACACACGATTTTTAACTCCCCATCTGGTGAGGAAATCTAGAATGGCATTGGCTGTAAACTCTGGACCACCATCACTCGCGAGTTCCTTTCGGGGCACCGAATGTTACAAATAAGGAGCTGAGGCATCCAATAAGACCTGGAGCACCGGCAGGTGAGGAACCTGGTGGGCATACAAACACCTCCGACCACCCTGATAGGCAGTCCCCTATCACCAGGTATTATCTAAAGTGAGCAGTAGGTGAGAGATGAGCGGGAGTGAGGCTTAGACTGGGCTGCAAGTAAAGAATGCTTTCCCTTCTCAGTCTTACCACCTCCTTACCAATAGTGTTACCATACCATAACTCGTCACCTACTGAAGTAGTTTTTAAATGTTTATAAAACAGTCACATATTTTTCAAGATTTTACTGTTTTTTTTTTTTCAAGATGGCAACAATATTGTCCATTTTTCATTTTGCAGGCTTTGCCCCATAATGTGCAGACCATTCCACTGGTCCTCTATCCGTTACTTCTCACATATGCAGCTACAGATTGTTGTGCAGAAGAGTGTTGACTGTGAGCACTTGCATCTTCTTTCGCAGCATTTCCTACAGGAACACTGTCAGATCCCAACTGCTCGCTACAATAGAGGGTAGTGTTGTCCAAGACATCTGCCATGACTCTCTCCTCTGTATCCAACTCTCTTCAGCAGTTCTGCTTGTGTCTGGATTGGAGATGGTTGCCTGACCCCCAATTATCCCAGCCGGATATACGACATGCGTGTGGTCACTGAGAGCTGCCTGTGTTGGTGAAATTAAGCTGTATGGACTCTCCTTGCAGGCAAAGACCCTTGCTTCATCAATGCTAGCAGCTGTGCTTGATCTGTCGTACATGAGGATAACGAATCTATCCAGCTTCTGCCGGTCAAGATCACTAATCTATGATGGATGCTGATTGAGATTAGCAAATGTTTCAATAAAATTATCAAATATAGTTCAAGTCTGCCATCCAGATTTCTTCCCTCTTCCACAGAAGGCAGACATCCACAGAAGGCAGACAAAACATCTCATCCAGTGAACACTTGGAAGTATGGGATCCTTGTAACTTTCTGAAGCCCTTTTGCAGAACTACCTTATGGGTTGGAATCCATCAAATCTTGCCTCTTTGGCCAAAGGCAATCTACATTTTCTCGAGATCTATTTCCTGTAAGGATGGCAGCACAAATAATTCTATGACTAGTATGTATGTGTTTTTGGCCTTAACGATGATAGACTTTCCTCACCAGTCGTTGCATCCCTGTAATGTACAAATATTCAAGTGTCAGTTTCTTCATGACAACATTAGGACATGGCATTAAGAGACATCATTGTGTTGCTAATGGCTTGCGTACTTCCCCAGCATTTCTAGTGCTTGATTGTTGGAAAATGGACACATTTGTAACATGGAATGATGTTTGAGCTGTTGTTCCAGTTAGATTATGACCTGTTGTCCAATGCTGGAGTAGTGAAAAACTCCTTTCTTAATAATAGGGAACAGATTTCTCCATCATCAACCTACTGTGCAACAATTGCTTCTTCTAACTGTGCTGATATTTCTAGGACCCTGCCGTATATGCTGAGACCATTTTCATAGAGCATTTCAATGATTTGTCACTTCCTCGTCTTGGAAAACACATACAGGCCCATGTAGACTGTCGGTAGTAGGTTGCACAGGGCACTAGCCACCCGTTGAGATACTACTGCTAGAGAGTTATGGGGTCCTCTGACTGGCCAGACAGTACTACATTGAATCATTCTTTCTGGTTACGGTTCATTTTCCTCTTGCCTACACACACACACACACCACACCCACCGAATTTATCTGGCCTATTCTTTACATAGTCTCCTCTGTCCTCATACACCTGACAACACTGAGATTACCAAACAATTCAGCTTCGTACAAGGGGTTAACTACTGTACTGTAATTGTTCAGTAGCTACTTTCCACTTGGTAAGGGTAGAAGAGACTCTTTAGCTATGGTAAGCAGCTCCTCTAGGAGAAGGACTCTCCAAAATCAAACCATTGTTCTCTAGTCTTGGGTATTACCATAACCTCTGAACCATGGTCTTCCACTGTCTTGCTTGAGGGTACACTCGGTCACACTATTTTATCTTATTTCTTTTCCTCTTGTTTTGTTAGTTTTTATAATTTATATAGGAGATATTCATTCTAATGTTACTGTTCTTAAAATATTCTATTTTTCCTTGTTTTCTTTCTTCCCTGGACTATTATCCCAGTTGGAGCACCTGGGCTTATAGTATTCTCCTTTCCAACTAGGGCTGCAGCTTAGCACTTAATAAATAATAATAATAATAATAATAATAATAATAATAATAATAATAATAATAATAATAATAATAATAATAATAATAATAATAATAAAAGATGTTTTAAAGTC
This sequence comes from Palaemon carinicauda, assembly GCF_036898095.1. Lineage (NCBI taxonomy): Eukaryota > Metazoa > Arthropoda > Malacostraca > Decapoda > Palaemonidae > Palaemon > Palaemon carinicauda. Next base: position 273,935,817 of record NC_090725.1, read on the forward strand.
ATTGGAATGCCTGTAGACACCCGATCCCTCCTTGTAATCTATTTCGCAAAGTAGTTGTACTGTAGTAGTTGTAATATTGAAAGGTCAGATTTTGATGTTTCATGCTGGAATTAGGCCTTTATGTCTGCACCATGTTTAATCATTGAAGTCGTGATAGGAGCATGTCTTGTCTTATTATCTCAGCAGCTATCACTAGATGGACAGCTTAATCATACTTGAATGCTTGGGAGATCATTGAGCCTACAAATTTTCAAAAGCCAGCATAACATCTCACCGTTCGTGATGAACTTGTAGCTTGTGAATGTGAAAAAGCAACTGCTCCTTAAGTCGAGTAGAATGAACATCATGTGATTCAACGCCAAAATGTTCCAGCCTTGTTCTTGGCTATATAATACCAGAAACAGGCAGGGTGATATTTCAGTTCTTATGCTTTGCATGGGATCTTTTTTTTATACCCGAAGCACTGTTACCTGTAAAAGTTGATCTCTATTCAGTTCTGTTTAACTTGGTTTTGCTAGATACAAGCCTGCAACTCTCATGATATAGTGCCTTCCTTTGTCTCAAGGTTTCTTCAATGCCATAATTTTTGTTAAGCCTTGCAGGGTAAAACTTGATTGGCAGTACATTGAGTGAGTGAAACAGAGGATTATTCTTTGCCAAGTTTATATATACATTAATCCCTCTTCCATCAGGATTGGCCTAGTTTGGGGGGGGGGGGGATTAGGTCTTCTTTTTTAACCTTCTGACATAAACAACACTTGGGCTAATCAATGTTCCACGATTTTCCGTTAAAAACTAGCTTCCATAGTCAGTATGACGTTCAGGGCTGATGGTTTATCTTTTTATCATCGTGTACATGTATAAAAGACACTTTTTTGAGTGGGATACAACTAGGTTCTGTTACCTTGCTCTATACCTACTCTGATCGTTCATCCAGTGTCATAAGCCTAGTGTGATCTATACGCCATCCAGATAACTAAAACCCTGTTATCCTTTCCTCCTCTCTTCCTTGCTGGCACGTTCTGTCCATTCAGGAGTGAATGCCTAACTGATTTGGTGCTAGTTAAACCCCAATCACACCTATGCATGGATGCCTGCGGTCTTCATTCTGAGCAGTGTGTCATTCCCAGAACTTGTGTATGTCAGCGACATCTGCTGTAATCCTCCGTCAAGTGATAACATGCTCCAGTATTTTGAAAAAATGAGAAGATTCCGTATTGTATACTTACTCTCTCCAAACAGCATCCACCACTCTCCGTATTTTATCCACGGCTTCCGTACTCTCTCAGGCAATGGATATACATGCACACTTCTCTATGATCACCTATATTTCCATGTTTATTTGTTTTACTGCTGATTGCAGAATAATTTTTTTGAAAGGTTTGCTTTATTTTCCTCTAAACAACGAAAAAAAATATTTCTATTCATTGTGAAGTGATTATTGTATAATTTTTGAAAAATCTGCTTTGCTATATTTTACTCTAAATGATAGTGAAACAATGTAATTCGATGTGCAAATCAGATTTATATTAATTGTAATTATATACATACATACATATACCAAGGCACTTCCCCCAATTTTGGGGGGTTGCCGACATCAACAAATGAAACAAAAACAAAAAGGGGACCTCTACTCTCTACGTTCCTCCAGCCTAACAAGGGACTCAACTGAGTTCAGATGGTACTGCTAGGGTGCCACAGCCCACCCTCCCACATTTTCCACCACAGATGAAGCTTCATAATGCTGAATCCCCTACTGCTGCTACCTCCACGGTCATCTAAGGCATCGGAGGCAGCAGCAGGGCCTACCGGAACTGCGTCACAATCGTTCGCCATTCATTCCTATTTCTAGCAGACTCTCTTGCCTCTCTCACATCTATCCTCCTATCACCCAGAGCTTTCTTCACACCATCCATCCACCCAAACCTTGGCCTTCCTCTCGTACTTCTCCCATCAACTCTTGCATTCATCACCTTCTTTAGCAGACAGCCATTTTCTATTCTCTCACATGGCCAAACCACCTCAACACATTCATATCCACTCTGGCTGCTAACTCATTTCTTACACCCGTTCTCACTCTCACCACTTCGTTCCTAACCCTATCTACTCGAGATACACCAGCCATACTCCTTAGACACTTCATCTCAAACACATTCAATTTCTGTCTCTCCGTCACTTTCATTCCCCACAACTCCGATCCATACATCGCAGTTGGTACAATCACTTTCTCATATAGAACTCTCTTTAGCGCCAACGTTATCTCTGCGTGTCGTAAGAGGCGACTAAAAGGGACGGGACGAGGGGGCTGGGAACCCCTTCTCCTGTATCTTACATCCTGTGAGACATCAACAAAGTAATTATATGATTGTGTAATAATTCCACGATACATAGCTGTCGAAAGATATAACACTATGGTCGGTAATATGGACCTTACGTATACACAAAGGCAAAGAAAATATAGATTTGTTTCTTTTGACACATGATGGAACGTCAATACTTACGGCGGGCTGCTTCTACTCGCGAAAACGGTGGACAATAGCAATATGAAATATGTGCATATGGAACAAATACAAGTAGTTTCTACCATTATTAAGAGCAGTTATTGGTAAACATTTCGTTCTAATTTTGTTTATACTCTCTCTCTCTCTCTCTCTCTCTCTCTCTCTCTCTCTCTCTCTCTCTCTCTCTCTCTCTCTCTCTCTCTCTCTCTCTCTCTCTCTATATATATATATATATATATATGTATATATATATATATATATATATATATATATATATATATATATATATATATATATATATATATATATATATATATATATATATATATACACACACACACACACACATATATATATATATATATATATATATATATATATGTGTGTGTATGTATGTGTGTGTGCGTGTGTGTGTGTATTTATATATAAATCAATACATGTATATGACAGCAACGCAAATGTTTATACCATAGATACGAGCATTTATAAGTAAAAATTCTCATTGAATATTTTGGACAACCTCTCTTCTGCTCACATGAATACACTCGACAACCATTGCAATTAAATATCACTTTTCATTCTTTTTATTTTATTAAGAAATATGGATTTTTTTTTTATTTTTATTATCTATAATATTGTATATACATCATAATATATTTACATAAATACATTTTGTAATTATCATATATTCGTTTATCGTATATTATTTCACAGATCATAATTAAATGGAATGCGAGTTGTGATAAAACAAAGATTACGTAAGTTTTGAACATGCTATTAGCACTAACGTTTGTCGGCAAAGACTAAAACTGTTAAGAACAGATCTCTAGTTTGATGAAGAGACTTTAAATTAAAAGAGAAAATAGACGTAACATATATAATATAAATATAATACAAACTTGCTAAGCTACAACCCCAGTTGGAAAAGCAGGATGCTATGAGGCCAGGGGCTCCAACGGGGAAAATAGCCCAGTGAGGAAAGGAAACAAGTAAAAACAAAACATTTTAAAAATAGTAACATTAAAACAAACATTTCCTGTATAAACTATGAAAACTTTAATACAACAAGAGGAAGAGAAATAAGACAGAATAGTGTCCCTGAGTGTACCCTCAAGCAAGAGAACTCTAACCCAAGACAGTGGAAGATCATGGTACAGAGGCTATGACACTACCCAAGACTAGAGAACAATGGTTTGATTTTGGAGTGTCCTTTTCCTGAAAGAGCTGTTTACCAAAGCAAAAGAGCCTCTTCTACCCTTACAAGAGGAGAGTGGCCACTGAACAATTACAGTACAGTGGTTAACCCCTTCGGTGAAGAAGAATTGTTTTATAATCACAGTATTATCAGATGTATGCGGATAGAGGAGAAAACATAAAGAATAGGCCAGACTATTCAGTGTATGTGCAGGCAAAAGGAAAATGAACCGTAACTAGTGAGAAGGATCCGATGTAGTACTGCCTGGCCAGTCAAAGGACCCCACAACTCTCTAGTGATAGTATCTCAACGAGTGACTGGTGCCCTGGCCAACCTACTACCTTACAAGAAGGAAAGAGGAACTGTTTAAAAACTATGCGTGCATGGAGGAATATAAGATCGTAAAGGGCCAATGTAATCACTTATAAAGAAAAGAAAAAACTGAGAACTATAAGAAAACATATGGGGAAGCATCAACATACGTGAATAAGTTATATCGTCTTCAAAATGGTTGACTGGTAAATATGAATTAATAAAAGACTCCCAAATAGTTATAGTGACCAAGGGCTACCTATTGAATTTCCCTATTTCTTAAAAAAGTAGAAAATATCATTGGATATTTTGTGGATATTCCAAGTCAGATTGGTGTTAAGCTCTGCGGAGAAATGAGATTTTCGAGATTTAGCAGCATAACAATTGATTGTGTTATCAGGATTATTGAGGGTACAAAGAAAACAAATTGTATGATTAATCGGATGTCAATATCTGAAGTAAAAGGAGTATAAACAGTTCTAATCTTGCGGATATGACGTCATTGATAGTAAAACATTAATGAGTGTAAGCCCCCTAAATCTAATAAATGAGCTGCAGCTATACTATGTCTGAAAGATACTCTCAATCTCATGTCTGTCCTTCCATAAAAAATACTAGAATGCTACATTCTTGAACAACTAGTTATTCATTTTGGAAGAATCAAAGCGTTGTTTTCTAGCCTTGGGTAGTGCCATAGCCTCTGTACCATGGTCTTCCAATGAGTTAGGTTAGAGTTCTCTTTCTAGAAGATTACTTGTCGACAAAAACTATTGTGCGCCAATTGGAAATTCTTATTTATGATATAAACCATTATGAGAAATGGTGACACAGGAAAATGTACTAGGTACAATCCTATTTTGTAGCTATACTATTTGTGTATCAAAATTAATACAGTGACAACAAACATAGTTCAAGCTATGCGCAGATGATACACTATTTTAATTTCTCATGTATGACATAGGTGATACGAGAATTTAAATCACGTTCCTATTACTGTTATGGAATGAATAGCAATTAAACAACTGAAACTAAATGAAAATAAAACCACATTCACTGTAGTAGAAAAAAAAAATTCATGAAGCATAGGTGACATCCAAAAAAGTATTAACGGCAACTTGGTCCCGATATCTAGTAGAGTTTGCAACCTTGGTATTACTGGATTGCAATTTGTCACTCGACACTGAAATCAATACTGCACTGTAGTAAGGGTTACTGGATATTGTCACATCATGAAAATATGTGGCGAATGAACATAGTTCCATGTTTACCAATTGCAATAACGTGCATTTCTCTATCCCGCTCCTAATTATTATTATTATTATTATTATTATTATTATTATTATTATTATTATTATTATTATTACTATTATTATTATTATTATTATTATTGATTAATTAATTAATTAAGAAATATACATTACAATTTTTACAATTTACAATTTTGTATACACATCATGATATATTTACATGATTAAATTTTGCAATGAATTCATATTCAAAATTGCAGATTTTACTATTAATCTAAATATTCTTTTAAATTACAAACATAGTGACTCGTAAATACTTTTTTAACATAAGTTTAAAACCCTAGTTTATTTTCATTAAAAGTATTTACCATTCTACTTTTTATCCATTTAAATAATTGTGGGTCAGTACTTAAAATCCCAATTATCTTCCCATCCATATCCCTAAAGTAAATTCCGCTATTATGACCATTGCTGTATTTTCATCCTCCTTTGAAGCATCATTATTATTAGTACTGGATAATAGCTACCACTTTGGTTGAAGAATCACGATGGTTTATAAGCCTAAGGACTCCAAAGGGGAAATAAAGAAATAAATAGACTACATGAAAATAATGAACAATTAAAAAAGATTTAAGAGCAGTAACAATATTAGAATAGGTCTTACATACATAAAGTACAAAAAGATATTTACGTTACTCTGTTCAACATAAAAACATTCGCTGCAAGTTTGAACTTTTGAAGTTCCATCGATTCAACGACCTGGTTAGGAAGATCATTCCACAATCTAGTCACAACTGGAATAAAACTTCTTAAATACTGTGTAGTATTGAGCCCTATGATGGAGAAGGCATAATTATTAGAATTAACTGCATACTTAGTTAGTATAATGAACATGACGGTATTGCCCAGGGAGATTTGAATGCAAAGGATGGTCAGAATTATGAAAACTCCTATGCAGGTTGCAACATGCATAACGAACTGACTGAACGACAGTGCCATAGATTAATACCTTACCATAGAAGTTATACTTTGTGCCTGTCAACCAGCCCAACATGGTGCTCCATTCTCATAGTATTTGTTTTTAAAAATTATGCTATAGCTAACTACTAGTGAGTATAGGCATGTGATATCTGGTGTTCCACAGGGTAGTATTCTTGGCCCATTACCTTTCATACTATACACAAGTGACATGTGGTTTGGCCTAGAAAACAAGCTTGTTGCATATGCAGATGATGCTACTCTCTTTGCATCAATTCCATCCCCTGAATGTAGACCTGGGGTTGCTGAATTCCTTAATAGAGATCTAGCTAAAATTAGTGCATGGTGCAAATCATGGGGTATGAAGTTGAATCCTAACAAAACTCAAAGTATGATTGTAAGTAGGTCAAGGACAGTGGCTCCTCAACATCCGGATCTCAGCATTGATAATGTTTCTTTAACTTTGTATGACTCTTTAAAAATTTTAGGTGTGATTCTCGACAGCAAATTTACTTTTGAGAAACACATTAGGTCTGTGTCTTCTTCCATTGCTAAGAAAATTGGCATATTGAGAAAGTCTTTCAAGATTTTCGGTGATCAATCTATTGTGAAGAAGTGTTTTAATTCTTTCATTCTACCCTGTTTTGAGTATTGTTCTCCTGTCTGGTGTTCAGCTGCTGATTCTCATCTTAATTTGTTGGACAGAGTCTTACGGCCTATTAAATTTCTTATTCCTGATCTAGATATTAATCTTTGGCACCGTCGTTCAATTAGTTCATTATGCATGTTGCATAAGATTTTTCATAATTCTGACCATCCTTTACGTTCAGATCTTCCTGGACAATTCCATCCTGTTCGTAATACTAGGCAGGCAGTTAATTCTAATAGCCAGGCCTTCTCCATCATGAGGCTCAATACTACTCAGTATTCTGGAAGTTTTATTCCAGCTGTGACCAAGTTGTGGAACGATCTTCCTAATCGGGTAGTTGAATCAGTAGAACTTCAAAAGTTCAAAGTTGGAGCAAATGTTTTCATGTTGAACAGGCGGACATAAGTCTTTTTATAGTTTATATAAAATCAAAATCAAAATCAAACTATTGTTCTCTAGTCTTGGGTGGTGCCATGGTCTCATAGCCGTGGTCTTCCACTGTCTTGGGTTAGAGTTCTCTTGCTTGGAGGTACACTAGGGCACACTATTTTATCTAATTTCTTTCCCTCTTATTTTGTTAAAGTTTTATAGTTTATATAGGAAATATTTATTTTAATGTTTTTACTCTTCTTAAAATATTTTATTTTTCCTTGTTTCCTTTCCTCGCTGAGCTGTATTCCCTGTTGGAGCCCCTGGGCTTATAACGTCCTACTATTCAAACTGGGGTTGTGGCTTAGCAAGTAATAATAATAATAATAATAATGAAAATAATAATAATAATAATAATAATAATGATAATAATAATAATAATAATAATAATAATATCTGTCTTGACGTTGTTACCAGTTTTTAGAATTATTTATTGGTAATTTGTTCTCATCATTTATTTATTTCCTTATTTCCTTTCCTCACTGGGCTATTTTTCCCCATTGGAACCCCTGGGCTTATAGTATCTTGCTTTTCCAACGAGGGCTGTAGCTTGGCTAGTATTAATAATAATAATAATAATAATAATAAGAATCATCATCATCATCATCATCGGCCATGACACATTTCCCCTCCGTAGCTAACGGACGCCTGCATTTGCAGAGCGAACTTTACACATAATTATGATGACTATATTGTGAATTATTAACTGATAATCAGATCTTATTCATCTTAAAAACATACATGCCAGTCCCCCTTGTCATGTGCAGTCTTGAATTGTTTTGTGTTGAATCCTAAGCGTTACAAATATCTTGAAGTGTCTTGATTGTGCTGAAAACACAACCAAGACTTCACCGAAAAAAAAGCGAAGTATTCCGTAGGTGACGAGTTTTCATTAAAACTGAGGTGGCCTGGATCGATGTGCTGTCGTCCTTGGCTTTTGTTTAATCCACCATACAATCTAACTTTTATGGAAATAGAATCTTTTTCTCTTAAAGGAACTTAGTTATAATTTCATCGAGTCAAGAAGCTGAAAAACATATTTGTAAAGAAGTTAAAGAAAATTGTGTCCAACTCCCTGAAATTTACGCAAATAAGTATATACTTGAAGTCTTGATTTCATTAAGGAACTTCAGAGTAATACGCACGTAAGATTCTGGTTTGTTTATTGGTAAGAATTTGCATACTTTCAGTAGAGACGTTGGTGCGTAGTCTCCTTCTGTTGGTTTATAAAGGTTTGTTTTGTAACAAAGGCGAAGTAACAGTTGTGTCAGTAAAACTCACTCACTCCTGGTCTGGAATGTCTGGTCTTTTTTTTTTCTTATCCAGACACATAACAGTGCAACAGTTTTCACCACAATTTAAACAATGTGACATTCCTGATCATGTTCCACTTTTCCCATATTTCTTGTTCTTTCCTGAATATACTGATGGTTGCGGAAGCCTATTGGAAACGTCCCTGCCAAGTGATCTGTTAGACTAGGGTTCAAGACAAGCTCAATCTCTATAGTTTCTTGTAGTGTCTGGAACCTCACCATCCTTGTAAGCTAAGAATTTGCATGAGTTTATAGGTGTACCTGCTGAGGCATCAGCAGCCATTGTCCGGTTTTCCTTGGTCCTATCGTGACTGGAGTGGGTTCTTGGGCGCTGTCATTTACCTCTGCCATTCATGAGCGACTTGAATATAAACCTTTAAGCCTTGAATGGTTTTAACACTCGTCTCATATGGATTTTCTCACTTAATTTGAACCTAATCCTGTAAAACTCTACTTTTCTATAGAAGAATTTAATAAAACCCTTTATGCCTATTATAGTTATCAAGCTCTACTGTATAGCTATCCATCATTCTGTAACTATTTTGGTATCTTCCATTCCTTTTCTGTAGCAGGTTAATGTGGGTGGCTTGATATAAGTCATGTATTAAGATTATCCGTGTATTAATCTCCTCTTTCATTCTAATTAAAATTGCAGATACCATATCGGGCATGCACATAGTTCACTAAACCCTGCAGCCATTCCCCAAATATGCTTGCTCTAAAGTTTTTTTTTTTTTTTTTTTTTTTTTTTTTTTTTTTTTTTGACTACTTTATGAAGCTTCCATGTTGTGGTACTCTTAATGCTTTATTTCATCTTCACATATAAAAAAAATTGATATTCTTAATGATTTAGAAAATTTGAGCGTAACGGCACTTCCCAACTAGTCAGATTTGATACTACCTCATTATTTATAAGTGCATGTTCATATCTTATTGAATTTCTTTGCTAATACTTTAGATTCTCAATAGTCATCATTATTAACCATAATACTATTACTGAACTTAATTATTTAGATATCAAAAAGTGTAATTCCAGTACAATGAAAATTTCTAGGAATAAGTGTTTCGTATGGTTGAGGCTAACCCTTTGTCCTCTCCTTTGTAGATATAAAAGGATTTTTTTTTCAGTTTGGCTCTCTCCTTGTTTGGTATCGTTACGTTGACAATATTCTTCGAATTCTGCAATGGAATTCTAACATTGGGGTTTCTCTTGCTGTTATCAATTTATTGTTTTTATCCGTGATATTTACTGCAGTAAAAGAAGAGAACAACGGTATCCGTTTATTATATGTTTTTTTTCTTATCATTTGACAAGTCAACAAATTTAATTTGTGCAAATTCATAAAACCTATTAATAACTCATCATATATGCAATTCCAAAAAGCTCACTGTTAAAGTATCCCTATGTATCTCTGAGTAAATAGAAAATTGGTTTAGATAGAAGAGTGGAAATTGTCATTCTTTTACTCTTGTGGTATGCTTAACATATACAGTGAATGCTGTAAATAAAGCCAAGAATAGTCTCTGCCATGTTCAGTTATAAAATAAGGAGCCAATAAGCAATTAACATGTTCTGTTTATCTTCGATGAATGTTATCATAATTTTATTAGCCCTTTGGAGAAACTACATATAATATAAGGGCCGTGTATGTACAGTACTGTAGTAGCACGTAGAAAAATGTCTCTGAATGATATTATCAATACCTTTCCCCGCTCAGAATGTAATTTATTTTGCGACAAACCATTATATGCTTATGTATAATTATTATAGATATTTAATAGTCCCAATGTACATAAAGTCTGTGTCTCTCTTTACCCTTCTGTGAATTAGGTTCTATGACATGCTTAGCTACCATTTAGACATCAGTCGATAGAACTCTGTGCTGACTGAGTTTTGTTTGGAGATATTTCAAGGTCAGTCATGGATATAATGATTTTTCAATACCACCTACAGATTCCTGCGTAGAAAATTTACGGAAATGAAGTATGAGTTTTATATACAAATAAAAAAGAAAAAAGAAATAAAAATTGGATATTTTGTTTTCTAGTACTGTAGAAGGACTGATTGATTTATTATGTTTTTTTTTTTTTCTGGCGTCATAAATACTTGGATAACTGACACCGAAAATAAGGAGCATAAGCAGAATTTTAGTGCAAAAAAATGGAAGATTTGTTAAGGAATCGTAAAAGAATGGTTCATTGTGATTTAAGATATTTTGGTACAGTATTATGAAATGAACGATTAATGAAAGGTTGGTAAAACGAGTGAAGGCTTAAGAGGAAAGAAGAGAGGAAGACCTAGAAAAT